>NC_034190.2:15754810-15929810 GCF_002021735.2 Oncorhynchus kisutch
CCAGGTTTTCCATACATAATGAACTCTCTTTCTTCCCCTATTCTGTTCTTCCTCTGAATACATGGATACAGTGATTCCCTCTTGGCTTTTACCGACAGTCTTCCCATGATATTCCTTTTCTGTTTTCCCCTCTCTACCTAACCCCAACCTCCCGAAAATGGTCAGGAAGATATTGTTGTGATATTATTTTTGTATCGACAGGTATAGTGAATTTAGATAACACCAGAAATTGTATACTGAAGTAGTCCCAATGAATACATCCCCTCTGTATGGTATCATTATAATCAGCTGCAGTATTTTATTACAAATGATTATCTTTGTGTTCTTTTATAACTGTTCTAAAGTATTCCCATAATGCGGACACAGCTCATGGGTTTTAGATCTTGCTCTTGGGTGCTTCACTAATAGCAGGGATTGTTGCTGTTTAAGTTCTATATCAATGGCCTTAAAATAGTTAAGCATGTTCAGAGAAGTTATCTTGCCCAGATTTAATTGCAAAATTAAATAGTTGGGAAATGTTAGGTTACTGTTAAAAGTAACAGGTTTGAATATGTTTCACTTGTTTTGAGAAAAGCTTTTGAGAAAACAGAAACATGCATTGTTCATTGTAAACATTGTTCTTGAAGCGGATAACCAATTTATTTATTTTTACCACATAGACAAAAGTTGCATGTAAATACTAGGAACCAATTGGTTTTATCTTGTATTGTCGTTATGGGCTCTCCAAGACCTGCTAGTCATTCCAAAAAATCCTTGAGTCTCATTGCAGATGCAGCTTTATAGAAGTTGAAGGTCTCCATAATATTTGAAGCCTTTCCCATTTTGGAACAAGTGAGTTGAGACATCAGTGTTGTGTGCTTGTTTACTGTATTATTTACTGCCCCTTGGCTTTAACCTCTAGTGAATGTTGTTCAGCCGCCTATGACAGCTATGCTCTTTAAAGAACTTGAAGGGGCCCACTGTTTGCAAAACCATACCTTATAACTTACTTGACTGATTTGAAAGTGTTCATTGAAACACATTGTTGTAACGCGTTCAGTTCTCAGAACCAAATAAACAGCAAAACAGAGGATAATCTATCAAGACTTGTTGTCATGTTTGTCTGCATCAATCCAGAATTATTTATTTTGGGGTGATTATTACTTGTAGTTTTAAAATGTGCATGTGTACTTGCAGTGACACATGACCTCTAAAAATACAGTACTTTCAAGGTCACATTGTAAAGCGATGTGAGCACCAGTCCAGCAGGTGGCGGTATAGCATTTAGACCAGCAACATGGGGAATTATGTTGGTCAATCAGATTAAACAGGAAGTGGGTTTCTAAAAGCCAGCAAGCCATTTTTCTCTTTTATTTGATCGAAAAAGAACTAGCATAGTTTGCAAAAACTGTCTTATATTTATACTGTGTGAAATACGGTCTTCTTTTAACCTTGTTTTCGCTAAATTAGCATTAGCTGGTTATTCACCCATCAGCTAACGTTCGTTTACTAACAACAGGGTATCTTTAGGTCGATTCAGCTAGCTAGGTAAGTGGCTAAATTTCAAATTTCCGGGGCAACAATGGAAGGTTTAGAAACGACATACGAGGATTCTAATGCCGAGGACTACATTGATTGTGCTGTAAGTAACGTTGAGTGTAGCCTAGGCACAATAAGCTAAACAAAAATATGTTTGTAACAAGCTAACGACGTTACTAGGCTAGCCGTTTTTTTCCACCACCACATCATGAAGAATCTTCTGTTTTTCAGATCTGTACCAGATCCATTAGGGGTGAAACCCTGTATAAGATCCACCGGACTACAGTACTACACATGAGGGTAAGAAGCAAAGTTGCAGTCAAATATTTTAACTACTCAAGTCACAACGATCTGTTACCATCTTATAGCTAATAGAGTAATAAGGTCAAGACAAATCATGAGTAAAATTCCTGTTCACAAAATCAATCACAACGGTAAGTTTAAAAATTGTTATCAATTTCAAGCAGGAGGATGTGCTGAATGGGGCAATTCCATGGTGATGGAATTACAGACTTGTGATTATTTATTTTTTCACTTTAAAAATGTATGCCAACACAACCATTGATTTCAGAGGTTAACAAACCATACACCTCTATGCATACTGATTACGTGAACAATTTACACAGTAAAACAAATGTTTATTTTTGCCGAGTTACGGTAAAATCTCCCTCAGTTATATTCTGTTATCCGCACAGTTCTTCCTGTAAATGTGTTGTTGTAAACTTTTCTGTGGAAATTGTTAAGTAGTCCATGTGCATCATCCATAGAGTTCAAAGTTTAACAAACCATAGAAATCAATGGTATTTGTTTGGTATACAATTGAAAAATAAGTCTCAGCATGATTCCTTTACCATGGAATTGCACATAGACGTCCTCTGTTATTAACCTCTTCTTTCCAGAACCAAGGTACTGTGTTTTGTGTTCTTCAAGAGCTTCCAGAAAGCAGCTATTGTTCACTTGTGGTCTCGTATGATATTTTTCCTCTTTCCAGATGGCTTCATTCTGCTTGTACAAATAACCAGCAAGGTATGGACTTAAATAAAGTTCATCTTTGCTTTCACCTTTGGTGTACCACCACCTTCTGGTGCACCTGATTTATGGTACAGTATTTTCCATAAAACTCTTGTTTTAGTGAATATTGTTGATGAACATGGCACCACGCCAACAAGAATGAACGAACAAATCACCATGAAGTATCTAAAACCTCTTGATGTGTAACAAATATGTGCACACTGGAACTGTTTTAGTTTATTTCTGCTATCTCTTGATTCCTCTTGCTCCCAGTAACAACTTTTAAGATGGGAGTGTGCCAACAATATACTTCTTTGTGTTGCGTCATGGTTGAACAGAAGCCACGAGAGGCAAAATCGTGGTCATATTCTTCTTGGAAAGGTGTTGACTTTGGAACTTACCAAGTTCCTTCATTTTTACCCTGTGCCGTATTCATGACGCTTGGAGATGTCCTCTGTCTAGGTGCTGTAAAATACTGATGGATATTGCTGGGTTTGAGTCGTCATGACAACTTGTGGGAATATTGGAATGTAGAAGGGAAAATGGTCTAATATTTTATGTCATTTGGAAGAAGGAAAAATGCGACTTAGTCATGCTTGCATACATTTTTTACGTATGGGTGGTCCCAGGAACCGAACCATCTATCCTGGCATTGCAAGCGCCAGGCTCTACCAATTGAGCTACAGAGGACTATGTCTAGGCTTGTCTTTAAAGGATCAAATTAATCCCTTTACTTTTCCCATGCAAAGTTGAGTCTACTTTTGCTGTCATGTTAGGTTTGGTTCTTCAATCCCCATGTTTCATTCTGATGGAACAACTTGACTTTCCACTTCAACTTCACTGCTGCTCCAAAGACGGATCTTTTTGCCCTCAAAAGCAGATCATCTCGAGAAGGGACACCTATGTCTTGTCTTCCTGCTTGGGTCTCTTCGTGATTTATATCAAAAACAAAAATGTCCTTTATAACTGAGGATTTCAAGATTTTTTCGAAGTAGTACTGTTGGCTCCTGTTAAGTGAGACAAGTGAACTCCGTACAAAGCTGTTCACTAGTCTCAATTGGAATATTGTTCATATTTTTTTTATTTTATACACCAGATCTGCATGCTCTGGTTTAGTGTACAAATTCAGTCCGAAGCCCTATCCGGAGTCCTTTGCATTGAACCGTCTTCGAGCGAGGTATTATAATAGAGAAATATCTTGACAATTTATTAGGGCAATGATTCGCCCTTAACTTACCTACAGGACTTTGTCACCACAGTATCATGGATCTTATTCACCTCTGAAGCATGCGGAGTGTCTTCCACTGGAATATTTCTGATGCTAGAAATTATTGTTGGAAGCAACCACATTCCGCTTTCAGTCGTTGCTCTTGGAGATATTTCATAGTTTTCAAACCACAATTTTGCATTACAATGAGCTTGTGATCATAAGAGGATGGACAGAGCAAATGAACAAAACACAAATTCCAATGTACCCAATATTTTTTTAAAGCTTTCAAATCAAATGAAGACGCCCAGTTGCTAAGTTTGTCAAACCCAAACAATGGAAGTATAGGTACTAAATTAAGAGGAGCAGGTAAGGTCCAGGTCAGAGTCCAGATTGGGATGTATAGTATTACTCCCAAATGGCCCATCAGTGCACCTCGAGCTTTAGGTGTGGCTTCCTATTATATGTGTATGGTGTGCATGTGATTCCGTCCCGGGTCCTAACCCCATCTTTATCTGTAGTTCTGATAGCAAGGTTGCTGGTTACACCAACCAGTTACCCGCTGATCCATTGCTGATTGACCTAACTGAACCTGTTTTTCTCGGTTGCGTCTCCCTTCATTCCTGACAGAAAGAGGACCACCTGGTTTCTACTGGTAAGTAATTTCATCTTCCCTTCACTCACTGATTGTCGACGATGAGCTTGGGACCTCTGTAAGTGTCTTGTTGCTGCCCCTTCCTTCTGGCAGGGGTAAAGGAAGTTCAGAGTTTCAAACAGGCTCACTACCCTCTGTGTCAATAGTGTTAGTGCACGTTGTATGGAAGGGTTGGTACATTTTTTGTTGAGTAAAATTCAATTAAACTGAGACTGCGATATGAACCTGCCACGATGAGCACCATGCAGCACCTCAGATCAGATGTGTGATGCAAGACCATGTGCTCAGAGTATCTGCACATATAAAAGGAACAATACATTTAACATTAATGTGCACCGTTTATTTATTATCCTATGAACTACTACTAGTTTGATGGCTGCAGCCATCAATTGTCCCATTAACAATCACACATATTAGCAAACTTTCTTTTCAAACTTCACATTTCTCTTGTATAAGCTACTTATCGTAGTGAACAATGTCAGCAAAATGCTTGTGATAAGTGATCGGTGTCAATCATTTTCGGGTTTATTGTCCCAGCTCTAGGGTAGGGATGTTCCAATGATCCCGGATAGCACTAACCATGCTTTCAGTTGTTGGGGAAATCAGTCCTATATTGCTGTTTGCTTTGCATTACTGACTCTACCTTCAGAGAGAGAGAGCAGTACCATAGCTTCACATGGTAGCAGTTTCTGTGAACATACAGTACCAGTGAAAAGTTTGGACACCTACTCTTTGCAGATTTTATTTTTATATGATCAAATAATAGTGATGACATCAACTATGCAATCATGTAGCAACCAAAAAAGTGTTAATCAAAATATATTTTATTTTTGAGATTCTTCAAATAGCCATCCTTTGCCATGATGATAGCTTTGCACACACTCAACCAGCTTCATGAGGTAGTCAACTGGTGTGCATTTCAATTTTTTATTTTACCTTTATTTAACTAGGAAAGTCAGTTGAGAACAAATTCTTAATTTCAATGACGGCCTAGGAACAGTGAGTTAACTGCCTTGTTCAGGGGCAGAACGACAGATTTTGTACCTTGTCAGCTCGGGGATTCGATCCAACCTTTCGGTTACTAGTCCAACGCTCTAACCACTAGGCTATGCTGCCGCCCCAAAAATTAACAGGTGGGCCTTGGTAATTTGTGGAATTTCTTTCCTCCTTCAATGCGTTTGAGCCAATCAGTTGTGTTGTGACAAGGTAGGGTTGGTAAGTAAGACACATCTCAACATCAACTGTTCAGAGGAGACTGCGTGAATCAGGCCTTGATGGTCGATTGCTGCTAAGAAAACACTACTATAGGACAGCAATAAGAAGAAGAGACTTGCTTGGGCCAAGAAATACAAGCAATGGCCATTAGACCGGTGGAAATCTGTTTTTTTGGTTCCAACCTCTGTGTCTTTGTGAGACGCAGAGTAGGTGAACGGATGATCTCTGCATGTGTAGTTCCCACTGTGAAGCATGGAGATGGTGTGGGGGTGCTTTGCTGGTGACACTGTCTGTGATTTATTTCAAATTCAAGGCACACAACCAGCATGGCGACCACAGCATTCTGAAGTGATAAGCCATCCCATGTGGTTTGCGCTTAGTGGCACTATCATTTGTTTTTCAACAGGACAATGACCCAACACACCTCCAGGTTGTGTAAGGGCTATTTTACCAAGAAGGAGAGTGATGGAGTGCTGCATCAGATGACTTGTCCTCCACAATCACTCGACCTCAACCCAATTGAGATGGTTTGGGATGAGTTGGACCGCAGAGTGAAGGAAAAGCAGCCAACAAGTGCTCAGCATATGTGGGAACTCCTTCAAGATTGTTGGAAAAGAATTCCAGGTGAAGCTGGTTGAGAGAATGCCAAGAGTGTGCAAAGCTGCCATCAAAGGATGGCTACCTCAAAGAATCTCAAATAACATTTATTTAGATTTGTTTACATTTTTTGGTTACTACATGATTCCATATGTGTTATTTCATAGTTTTGATGTCTTCACTATTTTCTTCAATGTAGAACCCTTGAATGAGTAGGTGTCAACTGTTGACTGGTACTGCACCTGATTATGTAATATAAAAAAAATGCTCTTCCCATTTCCTGTGACGTCCACTCATTGGTATGAGAGAAACAGAACTTTATTGTTGGTTACTGCAAAAAATTGCTGTTTTGTCAAACCAATCTAGCTGGCTCTTGCTGAAATAAGAATGGATTAAGTCCATGCTCACCGGTGGATTTCAACAGGTCATTAAACTATAGTATGTCTGCAGTCTACCACCTGAAACCATTAAGACTAAAGTAAATGTGTCTGTATGTGGAATGAAATTTCACACCAATCAATTGGATCCAAATCTGAACTGGGATTTGAGTCTAAGTAAGTATGTGGTTCTCCTGTTCTCCATGTACTGGAAGATGCTAGCTGGACAGAGGAAAATAAACATCCAAAGGCCATTGTTGTCTATGCTTTTAAGAGGAGGACATGGCAATGGAATTGGAAAGCCCCTCAATCACTTTCTTTAAAGGACTCTATATAGGGAACTCCTAAGTGCGAATGCAATGAAGGCTTTGGCCCACAATTGACCTGCCAGCAATCACACAGCCCTTAACCAGACATGTGATTTAGCAAAGTCCCTTGCTTAGTGCAAGTGGCTATGCGTTGTCCCATTCTCCCACCCAGAGCACTGAGGACTGAAAACATCCACACTTTGGGTGATGTGTTTGAGTGGAAAGCACCTTTTCTGAGGCCGCAGTCATGTGGTCCCACAGCCTTCACACACTTGCTAAAAAATCCGGGACTCTTTGCATTGTGCTCACTCTTGTAGCTATCGGTATGCACACTTGAATGTTACCTTACAAAACTGTTTCGGCTGGCCTTTGGCGCAGAAGTATTTTCCTTTTATTTTTGAACAATGTTAAAAAGCTTAATCTGCATATATCGTATGAACTAGAATTAACAGCAAGAGGGACATGAATGGTCACCTCGATGTTGATTTGCATCACTATTCCTCGACTGCCTTCTATTTTTCTGCAATCGAATGTCCTAATGGACACTTCAAGAGTTCTACATTGCACAGACCGTAAGACTTAACAGTGGATGTGTTGAGCTGTGCCTGCTATTCTCACAGGTCAGTGTGCAAAAAATAAAATCAGCTGAGATATTAGACAAACATTGCGCAATTCTGTCCCTGGTAAGCATGCTTCAATCTCTGAAGAGACTCAATTCTATTAGGATTGCAGTTCACTCCCCTTGGACCCACAGCTACTTCTGGTTTTCCTGCAGTTGTCAGAAATGGTATTTCTGCGCTGTGAGGTCATTGCGATTTCTATGGCTGATTTGGTTGAAGGATCTCCCCAAGAAACACTTGAAAACGCCAGTCTCTTGGTAGTGACTCGCAGTCTGGGTGGAATGTCTGATGGACTCAAACCATTTCCTTCAGCAGACCAATCCATCATTTCAGTATGTATCCGTAACGTACATCACGCATGGATGATGGCCAGGTTATCCATGAATTTTAACCATTTGTGAAAAACAAACACTTGAATGCAGTTGGTTGAACTGGAGAGAGAGCAGTTCATACACGCAGATGAAGGACCTGGAAGGATTCTGTATAGAAGAATGGTCGAAGAACCCTCCCAATGTGTTCTACAACTCATTAAACATTTTAGAAAAAGTTTTGAAAACAGGGATGTCAATTTTGACCCATACTTTTGAAAGAAAATGATTGTTTAATAACAAGTCATCTTTATCTGAGCAATTGTATTAGCATAATATAGTTTCCCTTTTTGTTGCATGCAATATAGATCAGTATATTTATTTGAGTAATTTTTGTTAGGGTTTATCAAGGGTGTCAATAATTCCGGACCCCACTGTATGTATGTGAATTATTGACTTTTCCAGTGCTACGATTTGTTACGATTTTACCGCTGTAGTCTGTTCAAGCACTATTTGTAATCTAAAGACCATATCATTGATTGTGGCATTGATCTCTAACTTCTGATGTTGTGGATCTCACAGGGCGGGCTACCAGGGATCATGAGTTACCAGATTTCACGGATATCAAACACTACCTCCAATACCTGAAACTTGATGAGCCAATCATCGGTAACTACTGTATTTTAAAACCATGTCTAATTCAACACACAATTATAACTTCCAAGTTGGTGCCCAAAGAGCATATACTTGTAGAAGTGAACTGGGTCAAAATTAGTTAAGAGAGAGTTGTCGGTTTAAAGTGTCCCTTTCTGACCTGTACATCTCATTTCTTCATGTCAGGTTTAAGTCTTCTGGCGGAGGTGGAGCCAGTCTCCCATGACCGTCAGCCTGGCCCCAGATACATCTGCAGATTATGCGATCTGGAGGCATCCTTACCCAACATGGTCAATCATTTAATTGGTCGCAGACATCGACAGAATTACCTGGTAAGGAGGATATTTACTGGCATAACCTGGATATGTGTCTCATGCATGATCCTCTTGCTGGACATGTATTAAAGCTAAGCAAGGATCATGGTGGTCAGGATCTTAAATATAGTGATGCTTGATGTACTTTCCTTTTTGTAGGATATGAAAAGGAAAGACTTGGTGACATGGGACAGTACCAATGCCCTGGCTCAATCAGGGAAGGCTTTACGAGCCATGGCGGAGATTGTGGAAAGACAGAATGGGCAAGGAAGTCCAAAGGTAAGTCATCATGATTCCCTCTGGTAAGGTACCTTCTTATTGACAAAAGTTTGCATTTATATTTTAGTCATTTTGCAGACGCTCTTATCCAGAACAACTTACAGGAGCAATTAGGGTTAAGTGAACATCAATGGATTGTTTTTACTTAGTCAACTCAGGGATTTGAACCAGCAACCTTTAGGTTACTGGTCAACGATCTTAACGACTAGGCTACCTGCCACTGTACGTCTACATACCAGTCTATGTGCCTCTCGTAAAGTAATTGTTTCATTTATTTGCAAGTGTTATTTGTGTTCTATTTGAAATCTTCTGATCCTAATCTTTGGTTTTTATTTTAGCCTTTGAGGAAAAAACGAAATGTGGGCAAATTGAACATTTCTAGAGGTAAGATCTTTTCAGAATTCTTTCGACACGTCTATTAGTAAAATCAGAAATAAATACAAAAAAAATCTAAACTAAACATTTTCCGATCATGAGTCATTGACCTAGTAGTGTTTATTCTCAACTTGTCCAATATCAAACAGAAAACATTGACAATGTTATTTTCCCTTTTTCAGTTCCCCCGAAAGAAAGAGGGGCCAAGAATCAGCCAAAACCAACACTTTCTCATCCATCAGACATGAGGCGGGAAGGACACCTGCGTCCGGGGAGGATGGATTTCCCGGACGGGGAGTACCACCACAGAGGAGGACGTCCTGAAGATGATCTATATAGACCTCCCTTCCATGAAGACGATCCTTACTTATTGTCCGGGGCAGTGCGAGAGGTTTACCTGAGAGGAGGAGACCCCAGCCTGCGTGGTTTTGAGGAAGACGAGCTTCGTAGAGCAGGCTATCATGAAGATGACCTTCATAGAAGGGATCACTACCTTGAAGAACAAATCCATGGTCAGGATTATTTGGAGGACATGCGTAGACGAGAGTTTTTGGAGTCCAGGCCAGGTCACCAAGAGGAAATCCCTCATCGCCAAGCATACCCTGAAGAACCTCCACGCAGGAGTGTCTACCCGGAGAATGATCCTCTCAAACAGTTCTATTCTGATGAGGTTCTCCGTAGAACATTTCATGCTGCTGAAGCTTCTAAGGAGCGGGCCTTTCGAGAAGATGAATCACCACATGGGAGGAGCTATCCTCATGTTCCGGCCTATCCGCAGGAATTTCCTCCTGAACGTGCCTATCCTGACAAAGCTCCTCTCTGCTTTGAACACGCCCATGGAAGGGCAGCCCACGGACCACCTGTTCATGAAGACCCTTACTCCGAGGATACCCGTGGAAGCGGATACCTTGAGGAGGCACAACGCAGGGCGTACAATGAGGAACAACGTGGGCCAGCCTACCCTGAAGGCAACCCTCATAGGCGATCTCACGACAGGGATCCAAACGGCCGTGGCTACCCCAAGGGGCCAGATGGGCAAGGAGCTGCTGACGAAGACTTGAGGTTCCCAAATCAAATGGAGGGACCAATGGAGACAGGGGGTCAAGGCAGCAGGGAGCATTTGTTTGACCTTGTCAAGGCCATTCGTCAGGAGGGGAGGGGTCCGCAGCATCCAGAGATGGAGCGAGGGATGGGACCAACAGGAATGAGGGGGACTCCTCAGAAGCCAGCAGAGGGTGGCAGAATGAGAACAGAGATCCCCGAACCTTTCCGGCGCTTCCTGGAAGGAGCCACAGATGACCACAAGAGCCCCGGGAAACGGAAGAGAAAGAGCAGGTTCTCTGATGCCACAGAACAGGAGGAGGACGTGTTAATGTAAGTGTGAATAAGTACACATCATTATGTGTTAACTTCTCCATCATTACACCCTGAGGTGAAAGGTGTTTTGGTTACTATTACGCTAAGGGTGTTCTATAATGATTCTTACAAAATCTTCTTCCCTCCAGGCAAGCTGGTGACAATAGAAGAAGGTCAGAACCTTTTGCCAAGCCACAGGTATATAGACAATGTTTTTAATTAAACATTTATTTAACTAGGCAAGTCAGAACAAATTCTTCTTTACAAGGACGGCCTACACCGGCCAAACCCGGACGACGCTGAGACAATTGTGCGCTGCCCTATGGGACTCCCAATCACAGCCAGTTGTGATACAGCCTGGAATCGAATCAAGGTGTTGGTAGTGACTTCAAGCACCGATGCAGTGTGTTAGACAGCTGCGCCACTCGGGAGCCCTCTGCTAAGCGTAACTGACATTTTAAAATGATTTACATTTTAGTAATTCAGCAGGCACTCATATCCAGAGTGACCTACAGGAGCAATGGGGTTAAGTGCCTTGCTCAAGGGCACGTTGACAGATTTTGCCTAGTTGGCTCAGGATTTGAACCAGCAACCTTTCTGTTACTGGCCCAATGCTCTTAACCACTAGGCTACCTGCCGCAACTGACAATTGTTAAAGTGTGTTAATTGTCTGTAATGTCTTATTGAGTACCTTATTCTAATTGTTTAGGGTGCTTATCAAGGAGTAGCAGGCTCCAGACCAATGGCAGAGGCAACTCCAGACACTGGGAATGTTTTGGATGTACTGGTAAGATCCTAATAAAAGAGTAACACCAATCAAAATGCCATACCTTTTGCACAAAGACAACTGTCATAGCCTTTAGTTGATGACTTTTGGGAAGAGAAACTGTATTATTTAACAGACCATGTTCTTTAATGTACTTGCTTTCCCTCTAGAATAACATACAGGTTGAGAATGTGGAAGAGGCCAACTTCCTGAAGGACAAGCTGTGTAACCTTCTGAAAGAGTTCCAAGACAAAAAATATGAGAAGACAGCGGTAATGCCTGCGGTAGGTATTCATTGTGTTGCACAGCATGTTGCGCAGTTTCTTTACGGATGTCAGTTGACGATGAATGGATCATAGGCTGACTTGAGAATGCGAACATTTCCTCTTCTCTGAAACTTTTAAAGAGTTGGTTTATGTAAGTAAGATGGTCCTTTCCTCATTTCAACTGTAGTACAAAAGCCTACATCCAACAGTAATTTCCAAAGAATATAATCACATGAGCAAGGATCACCTGGAAAATCCCAGAGATGACTATGAAAGAAACTACAGAGAAGTGCAAGAGGAGAGACATTACGAAGGCCATCCTCCCAGACATTCAAAGGAACGCTCACAGGAGTGCTACACTCCAGAGACCCCACAGGATCCTTACAGAGACACAGACATGAGAATGGAGAGGAGAGCTCAATATGAAGGTAAACTATGTATGCATGTTTCTCACAACAAAATTGCAGAAGTTCATTACAGTCATTTTGTATATCTTTTTGTGGGACTTTAAAAATAATAATTCCACATCTACGTCATCTTTCTTCTTTCAGAGGTCTTTGGGCATGTTGAGATGTACGCACAATCTCATGCTCGTCCAGAGGAGCCAATGGCATACCCCCACGAGAGTTGTCAGGGGCCGATGTACCCTCGTGATTACCCACCTGCAGGGGATCTTCACAATCCATTCAATCCTACACCCCCAATACACTGGGAGCGGGGGTACAGGACGGGTGTCCCTCAATCCACCAGCCTAGACAAAATCACCTCCACTCTCCTGGAGCTTGTGGCAAGGAAAAAGTGATTTTACAGTAGAACCACCATGTGTAAAAAATATTTGTATTGATCTGAGCTCAAATGTATTTCTGTTGGAATTTTGCTTTTGAAATGTTTCTACACTTTTATTTGCTTTAATTGTTCATCTTGATGGCTAGTTTTAAGGGTTAAAGGTTTTGTAGCAATTATTTGACATTAGTCATCCGAAAATATGCTTTGAACGGTGTAGACATGTTGAAAACAAAATTATTTCTTTTGAATAACTTCTATTCACTTAACACTGCATTGTAACTGACAATAAAACATTTGTGACCACAAATCAGTTCTGATCCAAACAAGATGGTTAAAGAAATATTACACTGAACAAAAATATAAGCGCAACATGTAATGTGTTGGTCCCTTTCATGAGCTGAAATAAAATATCCTAGAAATGTTCCATACACACCAAAAGGTTCTCATTTTGTGCACAAATTATTTTACAACCCTGTTCGTGATCATTTCTCCTTTTCCAAGATAATCCATCCACCTGACAGGTGTGGCACATCAAGAAGCTGATTAAACATGATCATTACACAGGTGCACCTTGTGCTGGTGTCAACAGGTCACTAAAATGTACAGTTTTGTCACACAACACAATGCCACAGATATCTCAAGTTTTGATGGAGCATTCAATTGGCATGCTGATTGCAGGAATGTCCACCAGGGCTGTTGCTGGAGAATTTAATGTTAATTTCTCTACCATACACTGCCTCCAATGTTTTAGAGAATTTGACAGAACATCCAACCGTCCCTACAACCAAGGACCACGTGTAACCACGGCAGCCCAGGACCTCCACATCCGGCTTCTTCACCTGCGGGATTGTCTGAGATCAGCCACCTGGACAGCTGATGAAACTGGGTTTGCACAAGCGAATAATTTTTGCTCAAACTGTCTCAGGGAAGCTCATTGTGTGTTTGTCATCCTCACAAGGGTTTTGACCTGACTGCAGTTCCGCGATGTAACCGACTTCAGTGGTCAAATGCTCACCTTCGATGGCCACTGGCACACTGGAGAAGTGTGCTCTTTACAGATTAATACCGGTTTCAACTCTACATGGCAGACAGCGAGTATGGGGTTGTGTGGTCAATCGGTTTGCTGATGTCAACGTTGTAAATAGAGTGTCCCATGGTGGCTGTGTGGTTATGGTATGGGCAGGCATAAGCTACAGACAATGGTATTTTATCAAAGGCAATTTGAATACATAGAGATACCTTGATGAAATCCTGTGGCCCATTGTGGTGCCATTCATCCACCGCCATCACCTCATGTTTCCACATGATAATGCATTGCCCCATGTCTCAAGGATCTGTACACAATCCCTGGAAGGTGAAAATGTCCCAGTTCTTCCATGGCCTGCATACTCACCAGACATTTCACCAATTGAGCATGTTTGGGATGCTCTGGATCAACGTGTATGACAGCATGTTCCAGTTCCCGCAAATATCCAGCAACTTTGTACAGCCATTGACGAGAAGTGGGACAACATTCCAAGGCCAGAATCAACATCATGATCAACTATGTGAATGAGATCTGTTGTGCTGCATGAGGTGACCAACAGATGCATATATGTGACCAACTGAATCATATCTGTATTCCCAGTCATGTGAAATCCATAGATTTGGGCCCAATTAATTTATTTCAATTGACCGATTTGAAGCTTTGAAATTGTTGCATTTTATATTTTTGTTCAGTGTAGTTCCATACAAGGATTAGAAAAATATCGACATTGGGATAGAATGGGAACACAGAGTATTTGGTTTTCAAATGTAGGTTATTATCCTATAAGTGATGTGGTAGAATAAGATGTTTTACTTGTTCTTTCCGTGGCAGATACACGTTTCTCTGCATGTTTGATGCAGAGAATCTCTTATGGAAAGGGGGTGGAACAGCACCATAGATTTATGGCCAGCAGGTCCCTAAATTATTCACACACCATTGTACACCCTTTGACTTCCTGGGTTTGTAAAATAATTACGTGAAGCGTTTTGTAGTTTGAGGCTCAGAATTTGAAGTTCTTGACGTCAGCGCACCAACGTAGCACAGTTTCCGGTTAGAGCAGAAGTACTTGGCAGCCATCTTGTTTCCCGTTGCTACTGAAATAAAATAAATAATACGGTGAGCTGAACTTCACTTGTGCTAACCCGTAAAACAAAGTGAGTAAAAATCAGATTATATACATGGTTAATATCTATATGTGAAACCATACTGTGTCGCTATGGAATTGGGGCTATGACTTTGCGCATTTTCAATTGCTGTTCTTGTCCAATAGACGATTGTTTTGGAAGATGAACATAGGCGCCATTTCCCTCCCAGCTCTCTGAGCCGCTTATTGGTGGCCAGCTGAAAGGAACCGAGGCGGCCAAGAAACTGCCGCACTGAGGCCGCCATGTTGGCTCTTGTGTAAATTCTGCCTCGTACGACTGGCGATTTTTGGTAGATCCCTAATGGCGTCAGTTTCACAACTAACTGAACCCGTAGAAACCTTGATTGGTGGAATCTAGTCCGAGGTTTGATTGGTCTGAAGGACAGATCCAAACGTAGTCTTTATTGGTTAGAGAGCTTTACCCCAGTTTTGCAAACTTTCCATTGATCAGCACTACCTGTTGTTCAGTGGCGAATTAGCTCTAACACATGGGCCAATGTGTAGCGTATATCATCGTCTTCCATTGACTGGGTTGGGTTTACCATCGAGCACATAAGTAAACTAGCTTAAACAACTATCTGAGACCGGGCTCTCTAATCCTGTTTCTGGAGAGTTACGTTCCTGTAGGTTTTCGCTGCAACCCTAAAGCACCTGATTCTAATAATTATTTGGTTGAGCAATTGAATCAGGTTAGTTATAACTGGTTGGGTTGAAAACCTACAAGGGTTTAAAAAAGGGCAAAGATTGTTGTGGAAAATGAGTCTGAATCGTTTCTTGTTGGTGGAATATGTTCTTTGGATAAAGGTGTTTATTTTGGAAACCATTTTGAAGTCAAGAGGATGGTTAAAAGGGAGAGTTGGGAAAAGTGGATGGGTCAAAGCAACAAAGGAGTGGTATGGCGTTGATATCGTGTGTATCCAAAGAGCAAAATGAGCGTGACATGTGGCTTATCGACGCATTAATTATACTGCATTGATTTTTGGAGTAGGGTATCGGTAAAAGGTGTCATCTCTGGCATCCCGTTGGACATAGATAAATAATATCTTAGACCAAAAATTCCAGGAGTAGTTAATGTACGTGCCTTGACCCGTATGGAGAATGGG
The DNA here is from genome assembly GCF_002021735.2 of Oncorhynchus kisutch. Lineage (NCBI taxonomy): Eukaryota > Metazoa > Chordata > Actinopteri > Salmoniformes > Salmonidae > Oncorhynchus > Oncorhynchus kisutch. The sequence goes on from NC_034190.2 coordinate 15,770,697, forward strand.
GGAAAAGGAGCAAAGTTTATCTGTATTATTGATGTTTGATGAGTATTTACCACCCTCTGTAAAGTTGGGATATACAGTGCATTCTGAAAGTAGTCAGAGCGCATTACTTTTTCCACATTTTTGTTATGTTACAACCTTATTCTAAAATGTATTAAATGAATGTTTTTCCTCATCAGTCTACACACAATACCCCATTATAACAAAGAGAAAACAGGTTTTTAGATTTTTTTGCGTGTTCATAAAAAATAAAAAACTTAAGTATTCAGACTCTTTGCTATGAGACTCAAAATTGAGCTCAGGTGCATCCTGTTTCCATTGATCATCCTTGAGATGTTTCTACAACTTGATTGGAGTCCACCTGTGGTAAATTCAATTGATTGGACATGATTTGGAAAGGCACCTGTCTATATAAGGTCCAACAGTTGACCGTGCATGTCAGAGCAAAAACCAAGCCATGAGGTCGAAGGACTTGTCCGTAGAGCTCTGAGACAGGATTGTGTCAAGGCACAGATCTGAGGAAGGTTACCAAAACATTTCTGCAGCTTTGAAGGTCCCCAATGAACACATTCTTAAATGGAAGATGTTTGCAACCACCATGTCTCCTTCCTAGAGCTGGCTGCCTGACCAAACCGTGCATGTCAGAGCAAAAACCAAGCCATGAGGTCGAAGGACTTGTCCGTAGAGCTCTGAGACAGGATTGTGTCAAGGCACAGATCTGAGGAAGGTTACCAAAACATTTCTGCAGCTTTGAAGGTCCCCAATGAACACATCATTCTTAAATGGAAGATGTTTGCAACCACCATGTCTCCTTCCTAGAGCTGGCTGCCTGACCAAACTGAGCAATCTGTGGAGAAGGGCCTTGGTCAGGGAGATGACCAAGAACCTGATGGTCACTCTGACAGAGTTCCGGAGGTCTTCTGTGGAGATGGGATAAACCTTCCAGAAGGACAACTATCTCTTCAGCACTCCACCCATCAGATCTTTATGGTAAAGTGGCCAGACGGAAGCCACTCCTCAGTAAAAGGCAGATGACAGCCCGCTTGGGATTTGCCAAAAGGCACCTAAAGACTCTCATACCAAGAGAAACAAGATTCCCTTGTCTGATTAAACCGAGATCGAACTCTTTGGCCTCAATGCCAGTATGGAGGAAACCTTGCACCATCCATAACGTGAAGCATGGTGGTGGCAGCATCATGCTGTGGGGATGTTTTTCAGTGGCAGGGACTGGGAGACTAGTCAGGATCGAGGGAGAGATGAATTGAGAAAAGTTCAGCGAGATCCTTTATGAAAACCTGCTCCAGAGCACTCAGGACCTCAGACTGGGGTGAAGGTTTGTCTTCCAACAGGACAATGACCCCTCCAACCAAGACAACGCAGGGGTGGCTTTGGGAAAAGTCTCTAAATGTCCTCAAGTGGCCCAGCCAGAGCCCGGACTTGAACCCGATCAAACATCTCTGGAGAGACTTGAAAATAGCTGTGCAGTGACGCTCCCCATCCAACCTGGCAGAGCTTGAGAGGATCTGCAGAGGATAATTAGAAGAAAAAAAACAAATAGAGGTGTGCCAAGCTTGTAGTGTCATACCCAAGAAGACTCAAGGCTGTAATCGCTGCCATAGACGCTTCAGAAAAGCACTGAGTAAATGGTCTGAGTACTTATGTAAATGTGATATTTCAGCATTTTTAAAACCTGTTTTGCTTTGTCATCTCCAATTCCACCAGACATTTTTCTTTACATTTTGCTAATGGCCATTTAACCAAAATATGCATCATATTCATTGTTTACATTTCCACGTACTGACTGCCAGTTATTGTGAACCACATTTTTGTGTGCACTGACTCTTATCAGAGAATGGTTTGCAAGCCCTGTCACATCCTACGAGCGTCGGAGCCGGTGTAGTACGATTCGACCTTAGTCCTGTATTGACACTTGTTTGATGGTTCATCGGGGGGCATAGCTGGATTTCTTATAAGCTTCTGGATTAGAGTCCCGCTCCTTGAAAGCGGCAGCTCTAGCCATTAGCTCAGTGCGGATGTTGTCTGCAATCCATGGCATCTGGTTGGGATATGTACTAGTGATGCACTGATATGACATTTTTGGCCGATACCGATATCCAATATTTTCCTTGCCAAAAAAAAAACGATACCGATATTTAAAATTTTAGCTGCATTTTAAGCATTCTAGTATAGTTAACACACACACACACACGCGGACACAGCGGTCTAAGGCACTGCATCTCAGTGCAGGAGGTGTCACTACAGTCCCTGGTTCGAATCCAGGCTGTGTCACATCCGGCTGTGATTGGGAGTCCCATAGGGCTGCGCACAATTGGTCCGGGTTTGGCTGGGGTAGGCCGTCATTGTAAATAAGAATTAGTTCTTAACTGACTTGCCTAGTTAAATAAAGGTTACACACACACACCACACTGACCAAAAAGGTATTTTGTTGGCATTTACATATGTCCCCATTACCAGTAAAACATAATCAAAACCCATTTATTTCACTTACTTGCTGTGCTGTTTCGTTGTTCAGTCGTTTCATTCTCAACCAGGATTTCTTTGGAACGCCGTTTGTGTTTTTGCCTGTCAAAAAAGAAAACAATGACCAGTACATAATGCTATTTGACATGTCAAATAAGCTTGTTGCCCAACCCGGACCTGAATATGACTGCACGTCACATAATTTAACGCGTTGATACATTTTTGCGTAGTTATTACACATTGATTTCACTATCGCTTGTATTTCATGTCATAACGATTCATCGATACATATGCTAAGATGGTGGTAAAGTTGTCTCGTGCACCTACAGTGCTGGTCATAAACATTTTTTATTAATTTGCATCACTGGCAATGACATTATTTTGAAGGCAAACTGCAAATTCCACTATTGTGCCTAATTCTTATTGTGGCTAACTTCACAACACAACCAAGTCCGGTCATGCCTCACAAGCCAGATGAAGCTAGCTGGCTGCTTATAATGTTAGCTTTGGGCAACAGGGTTAAGTAGCTGGCTAGATATTTATTTTCATGAACTGAAGTAAAATTTTAATAGGTGAACAACAAATAGCAAACTAGCTAATACTTACAAGGATTCCTAAATCATTGCTAAGAATAATGAAGATGACTGCAGTTTCTACTGGTCATTGTTTTCAGGCTGGTTGTATTGGTGCTAGCTAGGTAGGTACCAAGCTAAAGCTAGCTACTCCAGAAGTTGCGGTCGAACAAATTATGCTTTATTACCGACACGGTAAATGCATCGTTTGTTGCCGGTATTTGCTTGTTTGCAGACTTTTTTGTACAGCTTTGACAGTGCTGCTGTATCTTTTTTGACACGCAAAGACCCAAACGATGTTCCATAGTGTGTATGTCGGGGCGGCAGGGTAGCCTAGTGGTTAGAGCGTTGGACTAGTAACCGAAAGGTTGCAAGTTCATATCCCCAAGCTGACAAGGTCAAATCTGTCGTTCTGCCCCTGAACAGGCTGTTCCTAGGCCGTCATTGAAATATTTGTTCTTAACTGACTTTCCTAGTTAAATAAAGGTAAAATAAAAATGTATTGACGTTAATCGCAGTGATGCTATTACTGTGTAACTCTGGTAGGGCAACATCTGAAAAATAGCGCACTTGGTAGTGTGTACCGGTGCTCGACCAGTCGGCGAAAGCCAACATTGCCCTCGACAGAGAACAGGCAAGGGCAATGAATTCCATTATCTTGGCTTTAATGGATTTTGCCTTTGAGTTGTCTTGCTGAAATTTTCTTACTCAATTTGTTGACTGTTGATCCACACAGCAGACATTGTGGGCTAGGTTAGGAATGTCGTGTTGCACGTGTATGGCAGCGTATGCACGTCAGCTTTGACATCGTTTTTGCACTTCGATGTTAAACTAGACATCGGCCGATATCGATGTTGACATTTTTAGCTAATATCAGCCGATTCCGACATGTTCACCTATATATTGTGCATCCCTAGTATGTACGTACGGTCACTTTGGGGATGATGTCATCGATGCACTTATTAATGAAGCCAATGACTGATGTGGTGTACTCCTCAATGCCATTGGAGGAATCCCGGAACATACTCCAGTCTGTGATAGCAAAACAGTCCTGTAGCCTAGCATCTGCTTCATCTGACCACTTTTTTTTTGATCTAGTCACTTGTGCTTCCTGATTTAATTTTTGCTTGTAAGCAGGAATCAGGAGGATAGAGTTGTGGCCAGATTTGCCTAATGGAGGGCAAGGGAGAGCTTTGTATGCGTCTCTGTGTGTGGAGTAAAGGTGGTCCAGAGTTTTGTTTCCCTCTGGTTGCACATTTAACATGCTGATAGTAATATGGTAAAACTGATTTAAGTTTCCCTGCATTAAAGTCCCCGGCTACTAGGAGCGCTAGCTCTGGTTGAGCGTTTTAAGTTGCATTCGTATTGTTATTTTATGCCTCATTGTAAATCATCAACATCTAGAATCAGTTTTTCATATTGAGCGCAGCCAGGATTGAAGCCGGTGAGACTGTTTTATGATCCACATCTAGGATGGAAAATTGTGTGTGCATATTTTTGTGTTGGTAAGCCTATTTTATTCAGGGGTGTGTGCGTGCATGGCATAGCCCGGCAGCCCTGAGGGCTCTCTTTTGTTGTGTGTTTATAAAACTGATAGCTCGGCTCTTTGTAAAAACGGATTTGTAAAACTGATAGCCTGGCTTGTTTATCTCTAAACAGTGTCAGTAAGCGAACATGTCCCAGGCAGCAGGCGCCAGCCACACAAGTCATGGGAAGGCTTCTGCTGCAGAGTGACCTTGTCAGGTGTCATCATGGAGGTTTGGGTTTAGGCAAGTCTGCCTGCACCGCCATAGAGCTGCTCTATAATCATTAACCACCCTGGAACCAGCTCTACTCTGTTTGCCTGCTCTCCCTGTACCACAATTGAAAAGGGAACATTGAGCTTTGTGTGTGTCTCTTTCTCTCTCCCGCTCTCTCTTTTCATATTTACCACTTAGTTGCAGATACGCCCCTTGTATTCATATCAGTATGTAACTGGCAAATTGTGAGGGGTGCTGTTAAACCATGGGGGCTGTTTTCAGTTCAAATTAGGGAGGTGTTAAACAATGGAAGTGTTCACCATTCACCCAGACTCTATACCTGTATTTTGGTTACAGGGTCTTTGAAAATGCAGAAATCATGACTAGGGCCCTATCCCAACTACGAGAGATGGAGATTCTGAGGAGTGGAATGCCTAAAGAGATTTCTACTTTTGAGTTCACATTACATCCCTACTCATCCCAGGGTTTTTCTTATTCTACATTGTAGAATAATAGTGAAGACATTAAAACTATGAAATAACACATGGAATCATGTAGTAACCAAAAAAGTGTTAATAGAGCTACCCCCCTATTTTTTTCCAATTTCCGCCTGAAGACATACCCAAATCTAACAGCCTGTAGCTCAGGCACGGAACCAAGGATATGCATATTCTTGGTACCATTTGAAAGAAAACACTCTGAAGTTTGTGTAAATGTGAATTGAATGTAGGAGAATATAACACTAGATCTGGTTTAGATAATACAATGAAAAGAACCATATGTTTTTTTTGTGTTTTTTTTGTATCATCTTTAAAATGAACAAGATAAAACAAACATTCAGATAGGATGATGGGGACAATTTCAGTGAAAAATATAAGAGGACAACAGTATTTGTGCAAAGTTTCAGAATGATAACTTCCAAAATGAGTGTGCTACATGACATTTATCATGAAGTCACCCAGGTGTCCCACACAAGTAGCCCAAATCTACCCAACTGGCCAAATTGGTGACGGTATACATTTTGAAACAAATAACTATATACAAAATACCAAAATGGTATTCTAATACACCCCCCCCCCCCCCCTACTATTTACACACTTTCAATAATTGGAAGACCCTCAGTCCTCTATCAAATCAAATGTACTTATATAGCCCTTCGTACATCAGCTAATATCTCAAAGTGCTGTACAGAAACCCAGCCTAAAACTCCAAACAGCAAGCAATGCAGGTGTAAAGGCACGGTGGCTAGGAAAAACTCCCTAGAAAGGCCAAAACCTAGGAAGAAACCTAGAGAGGAACCAGGCAATGAGGTGTGGCCAGTCCTCTTCTGGCTGTGCCAGGTGGAGATTATAACAACATGGCCGAGATTTTCAAACGTTCATAGATGACCAGCAGGGTCAAATAAAAGTAATCACAGTAGTTGTAGAGGATGCAACAGGACAGCACCTCAAGAGTAAAAATGAACAGTTTAGGGTTCCATAGCCGCAGGCAGAACAGTTGAAACTGGAACAGCAGCAAGGCCAGGTGGACTGGGGACAGCAAGGAGTCATCGTGCCAGGTAGTCCTGACGCATGGTCCTAGGGCTCAGGTCCTCCGAGAGAGAGAAAGAGAGAATTAGAGAGAGCATATTTAAATCCACACAGGACACCGGATAAGAGAGAAGAAGTACTCCAGATATAACAAACTGACCCTAGCCCCCCGACACATAAACTACTGCAGCATAAATACTGGAGGCTGAGACAGGCGGGGTCAGGAGACACTGGCCCCATCCAATGAGACCCCCGGACAGGGCCAAACAGGCAGGATATAACCCCACCCACTTTGCCAAAGCTCTACACAATATTGTGCTGCTGATGCCATGTGCCATAGCAGTCTCTTTCTGCTGTAAAGCAGAGGGTCACCAAGCATGTGGCACAGGTGATGGGGGACTTAATTTTGCAAAGAACACAGCGACGCCTCCATGCTGTGCCCTTTTGGCCCTGAGGCACATCCATGCCTGCAGAAATACATTTGGGCAGATGAACACCACTTGTGGCAGGAGCTGGATGAACCAGCTTCAGTGGGGGATAGAGACCTTGGCCCTGAGGCCTGCCATTCGGAGTCAGTGTCACTGTGAAAGAAAATGTTCAGTTAGAATAGTTTCACATATGCGCCCTGTATCAACAGGTATAATAAACAGATATATATATATACAGAGTACAGGGAACATAAGGTTGAATATATTACAACAGACCAGCTGTATCTACTGTCTCCATTTCACTTTGGCCATTTTATATTATTAATTCCAAACAAGGGCATTAGCATGAGAAGAACTTACCAGTCCAAAACGATGTCCTCTCCCGTTCAAAAAATATTCCTCCACTTGGGAATCGCTAAATTAATCGTCCTACAACAATCTCTGTCTCACTTTCTCAATCAATTTATTCAAAAATTGTGTGTACATCTGTATATCTAGACTTAGATTTAGCTTTCCCTGACTTAGTCGCCATAATGATTGTTATATAAACAGCTGAATATGCGAAACAACGCTGTGCGTAATATGTGTTGCTCCTTCCGGTATGAAACTTCAATAGCGAATCACTCTCTTTATGCCGGAGCTTACTACATGGGTTGGTCTTGCAACACATAAACATGACCTATTGCCATTTACCTCAGCTCATTGGCTATCTACCCAGCTAGATTTCAAGACGATCAGTGGTCATTGGGTTAAAATACAGTCAATCAACGAAACAGCGGGCAAATCATTGGTGCACAATGATGTCATTACTTGTTGTCTTGAAATCGGTTTCTTTCAGTCAATACGTCCCGCAAAATGACCCATCCGGTTTGATTGTGTTACAAACAAACCAGTTGATTGCAGTGAAACCAAACATGACTGGAAAAGTCACGTTCTGTGTGGGTTATTTACCTGGAATGTGTCGTCGAAAATGGAATGAGACGGAATTCACGACACAAGCGGTTCACAAAATGTTTCGTGTTAGGCTACAAAAATGGATTTTATCAAACAAAAGATCCTTCATTGTGTAACAATGAGCATTGGAATTGCAAACAGATGAAGATCGTCAAAGGTGAACTATTTATTTTAATGCAGTTTGTGATTATGTTATGCCTGTGCTGGTTGAAATAGTTGTTTTTTATGGGGCTCTATGCTCAGATAATCGCATCGTATTCTTTCACAGTAAATCCTTTTTTAAATCTGACAACGCAGTTGGATTAGCAAGATTCTAGGCTTTCAATATATGTGAGACACTTGTATTTACATGAATGTTTAATATAACTATTTATGTAGCGATCACTGTATGTTGTGGAATTTCAGCCCGCTACCGGGTTCCGTGCTCAGAGAGGTTAAACAAATCAAAGATATTTTCTATTTGAGATTCTTCAAAGTAGCCACCCTTTGCCTTGATGACAGCTTTACATACTTTTGACATTCTCTCAATCCTTGCTGTGAAAGAGCAATGGAAGTTGTTGGCCTACTGCTGCATTGGCCATTGGCCTGCAGGCTATTTTTATTTATTTGTGGATCCCCATTAGCTGCTGTCAAAGCAGCAGCTACTCTTCCTGGGGTCCAGCAAAATTAAGGCAGTTAAAACCATTTTAAAACATTACAATAAATTCACAGATTTCACACCTCTCTGTGTTACCTCAGGCCCCTATTCCCATATCCAAGATGGCGTAGCAGTCAGATGTCTTTGTTTTTCTTGTATATGTCCCATGTATATATTTTTTTTATATATTTTTTTCTTTCCATATCTTTTATATTTTTCTAAACCTCAACTTCAAAATACTCTCCTGCAACCTGCCCTTCCCAATGAGGTGTGGATCTGTCTCTTCTAAAGTATTCTTATCCACCTCTGAACCGGTATTCCCCAACAGAAGCTAGCCAGCTAACTAGCTAATAGTCAGCTAACCACTGCTAGCGGTCATCAGCTAACCTTTAGCTCGGAAAGCTCTCGCCAGGTTGTACAACGCAATTCAAAATACAGCATACCGGACCTATTTTCTTTCCATGTACCTAGATTCCTACCGCAAGCTCTGAACCTTTTCACCTGGATCACCACAGCTAGCTAGCTGCAATCCGAGTGACTATTCCTTTTTTAACGTCACGTCCCTGTCCCGAAGCTCGTACCAATTAGCCTGGAGCTAGCCCATGCTAGGCCCATATCCAGGATATCAGAATAAGCCCAACAGCCACTCCTGGGCTATAATACCCTTTTTGCCAACTGGCCCGGACCCCCTTCTATTGCCGGTACGGGGCACGGAACCCTGCCGATCTTTCACGACTGAACTACCGACGACATCTGCTTGAGTGGGTACTCAAACTGGCTCTACGGCACTGCTAGCCGCGGCCCGCTAACGTTAGCTGTCTAGAGCACACCGGACTGTTAGCTTAAGAGGCCCACTGGACAAATTCTTCAGCCCTATACCTATTTTGCCAATTGGCTTGGTTTACCACACGAAGCCCTGCTGATCCGTCTGCCAACATGTTCAGCCCGAGAGGGCCACATCAGACTTTCTTCCGTTGCGACGTCCTTCAAAGGCCCCTCTGCTAGCCCCGGCCCTATAGCTGCCTGAAGCCACTCACTGGCCTCCCATGATTACTCGGCTACGCACGCCACTCCCTAATGTCAATATGCCTTGTCCATTGCTGTTTTGGTTAGTATTTATTGCCTTATTTCACAGTAGAGCATCTAGCTCTGCTCAATATGCCTTAGTGAACACTTTAATTCCACCTCCAACACATTCGGTGACATCACCTGGTTTAAATTATATTCCTAGAGACAATATCTCCTTCATCGTCACTCTATGCACAGGTTTACCCCCACTGTATTCACATCCTACCATACCTTTGTCTGTACATTATGCCTTGAATCTATTCTACCTCGCCCAGAAATATGTTCCTTTTATTCTCTGTTATGAACGTACTAGGCGGCCAGTTCTTTTAGTCTTTAGCCGTACCCTTATCCTACTCCTCCTTTGTTCCTCTGGTGATGTGGAGGTTAACCCAAGCCCTGCAGTGCCTAGCTCCACTCCCATTCCCCAGGTGCTCTCATTTGTTGACTTCTGTAACCGTAAAAGCCTTGGTTTCATGCATGTTAACATTAGAAGCCTCCTCCCTACGTTTGTTTTATTCACTGCTTTACCACACTCTGCCAACCCGGATGTACTAGCCGTGTCTGAATCCTGGCTCAGGAAGACAACCAAAAACCCTGAAATTTCCATCCCTAACTTTAACATTTTCCGACAAGATAGAACTGACAAAGGGGGTGGAGTTGCAATCTACTGCAGAGATAGCCTGCAGAGTTCTGTCTTACTATCCAGGTCTGTACCCAATCAATTCGAGTTTCTACTTTTAAAAATCCACCTTTCCAGAAACTCTCTCACCGTTGCTGTTTGCTATAGGCCACCCTCTGCACCCAGCTGTGCCCTGGACACCATATGTGAACTGATTGCCCCCCATCTATCTTCAGAGCTCGTGCTGCTAGGTGACCTAAACTGGGACATGCTTAACACCCCGGCCATCCTACAATCCAAGCTTGATGCCCTCAATCTCACACAAATTATCAATGAACCCACCAGGTACAACCCCAAACCTGTAAACATGGGCACCCTCATAGATATCATCCTAATTAACTTGCCCTCCAAATACACCTCTGCTGTTTTCAACCAAGATCTCAGCGATCACTGCCTCATTGCCTGCATCCGTAATGGGTCCGCGGTCAAACGACCACCCATCATCACTGTCAAACGCTCCCTAAAGCAATTCAGCGAGCGGGCCTTTCTAATCGACCTGGCCCGGGTATCCTGGAAGGATATTGACCTCATCCCGTCAGTAGAGGATGCCTGGTCATTCTTTTAAAAGTGCCTTCCTCACCATCTTAAATAAGCATGCCCCTTTCAAAAAATTTAGAACCAGGAACAGATATAGCCCTTGGTTCTCTCCAGACCTGACTGCCCTTGACCAGCACAAAAACATCCTGTGGCGTTCTGCATTAGCATCGAATAGCCCCCGTAATATGCAACTTTTCAGGGAAGTTAGAAACCAATATACACAGGCAGTTAGGAAAGCTAAGGCTAGCTTTTTCAAGCAGAAATTTGCATCCTGTAGCACAAACTCCAAACAGTTTTGGGACACTGTAAAGTCCATGGAGAACAAGATCACCTCCTCCCAGCTGACCACTGCACTGAGGCTAGGAAAAAATGTCACCACCGATAAATCCAATATAATCGAATTTCAAGAAGCATTGGAAAGATTGGAAAGCTGCAGTGGTCACCCCCCTCTTCAAAGGGGGAGACACTCTAGACCCAAACTGCTACAGACCTATATCATTTTTTAAATATTTTATTTTTCCATTTTCCAATTAAGAACATTCAAAACAACAGTGAAAAAATAGGACAAAGTGACAGTAGCAGACGAGTGTAACAAAAATCTATAAATAATAATTATATATACAAAAATACAATAAATAATAAATAAATGCAGAATAAATAAATAAAATAATGAGACATTGGATCATATGGTCACCTGCCGTAGGCTACATATTATACATTACGTGTAAAACATCATATAAGGATTATATAGAGATTCAATCAATGTGATGTGGGGGAGATTCTCCATATAGTCAATAAAAGGTTGCCAAGTTCTGTAAAATGTCTTTAACTTATTCCTCAAGCAGTAAGTGATTTTCTCTAGTGGGAAACCACTTTTAACTTCCGATAGCCACATTGCAACTGGCAGGGAGGAATCCGATTTCCATTTCAGGGCAATACATTTCTTGGCAATCGCTTGCAATATTTCTGTTAGCTTTATAGTATGGCTTTGCCTAAGATTGGTGTCAAGTGGAATGGAGGAATGTTCCTTCATCTGAGCCACATCTAAAACATAGGGAGGAGATATCAGGGTTGAACTTGTGCAGTAGATATAGAGCTGGTGGAGGAAATTAAACTGGATCAGTCTGTATCTGGAGTTCAATGTGGAAGTTACACCATCCCTGCATAGGTCACTCCATAGACCCTCATCAAGATCAATACCCAGATCTTTTCCCCATCTAAGTCAGGGTTTATCTAGCTCAGGCAGTGTTAGTCCTGACATAAGAGCATCGTAAACATGGGAAATGGTCTTGAACAGTGGTTGGTCTGCGTGGCAAAGTTGTTCAATAGGTGACATCTTAGGTAGGTTCCATTGTCCCTTGAGAGTCACCCTAATAAAGTTTCATAGTTGTAGGTAGCTAAAGAAGTCCCTGTTAGGCAAGTGGTATTTCTGTTTCAGCTCGTAACAATGTTCCAGAAGAGTGATCCCCTTTTCAGACCATGGTCTAAAGTTACTATTCTGGAAAAACATAGGGATCAATCTATTGTTCCATAAAGGGGTTTTAGGGGAAAGGAATCCCTCTCGTCCGAACAGCTCATGCAGTTTGCACCATGCCAGGACAGAATGTATGATTAAAGGGTTGTCTGTGATGGTTTTTATAGATTTTCTGTCCCATTTGTAAAACAACTCTGCCCCAGTGTCATCATTTACCTCTAGCGTTTCAATGTTCAACCATGAGGGAGAGGGACCATTGTCAAACCTAGACTGTGCAGCCCAGTAGTACATTCTAAAATTGGGTAGGTTTAAGCCCCCTTGACCGTAATCAAGGGTCAGTTTATCCAGGCCAACCCTAGGGGTTTTGCCGTGCCAGATAAACCGTCTGGTCAGCTTGTCGAGAGAGGAAAATAATGCTGCGGGAACAGGGATAGGGAGAGATTGAAACAAATATAGAAATCTGGGCAGGACATTCATTTTAGTTGCATTGATTCTACCCCGTAGAGTGAGAGGCAAGTCCATCCATTTACAAAGGTCACCCTCCACCTTTTGCAACAAACTGTCCAGATTGAGTTTATAGAGGTTGTTCAGATTATCATCCACCATTATGCCCAAATATGTGAAACCCATAGGCGACCATCTAAAAGAAAACTTGTGCTTGATGGTATGATGGTAAAATACCGACAACGGTAAGATTTCGCTTTTATCAAAATTGACCTTATATCCAGAGAAAGAACTATAACACTAGTAGGGTCTGCAAGTGAGAGATTGAGTGTTCTGGGTTTGTTAGAAATAAGATAAGGTCGTCCGCAAAGAGTGATAATTTATGGGTATGCGGGCCCACCTCAAAGCCATGTATGTCAGGGCACGTTCTAATAGCCTGAATTATAGGTGAATTATATCAAAGAACCTTCTGATATTATTGGAGGACAATCTATTAATATTGAAGCCAGTCTGGTCTGGGTTGACCAACAGGGGAAGACATGACTCCAGTCTCTTAGATAGCATCTTGGTGACCAGTTTACAATCTGTGTTAAGGAGAGAGATTGGTCTATAGGAGGCGCACTTTAGCGGTTTTTCCCTTTCTTGTGGATTACAGTAATCACTGCTTGAGAGAAAGACTCTGGAAAGCAGTTGTCTTCCCTGGCTTTTTTAAGCACCTCCATAAGGTAGGGGACCAACAGCTCCCTAAATTCTTTATAGAACTCTGGAGGGAAGCCATCCTCCCCATGAGATTTATTAGGAGGTAAGGATTTAATGGCCTCCAACAATTCAGGAACTGAGAAGTGTTCACTCAGGTGCTCGCTGTCTTCCCCTGACAGGCATGGGAGGTTGAGAGGAGAGAAAGGAGTCGATCTCTGATAGATCATCGCTTGATTGGGAAGTGTAGAGGTCTTCATAGTATTTCTTAAAAGTATTATTCATTTCAGTAGGGTCGAAAGATATCTCATTAGTAAGAGTTTCTATAGCATTAATTGTCCTCTTTCTTTCCTCTGCTTTCCGTTGCCATGCCAACACTTTGAGCTTTCTCTCCAAGCTCGTAATAACACTGTTTTGATTTAGTGATGGCCCTCCCAGCTTGATATGTGTTCAGAATATTATATTTCAGTTTTCAGCCTGTATAGACCTTTAGTCGGGCCTCTTTGGTAGGTTTTCTCTAGCTCTGAGATTTCAGATTCAAGGGCACTCAGTTCCGCACCGTGTTTTCTCTTCAGCGCTTTAGTATAGGAAATGATCTGTCCCCTCAGATAGGCCTTCAATGTGTCCCAAAGAATGAAACTGTCAGGAGCGAAGGGTTTGTTTGTTAAAGTAAAAATATTTATCTGCTCTTTGATTAATGCACAAAATTCAGGTTGCTTTAGGAGTGTAGAATTTAGTCTCCATCTATATGCTCCATTTACCTTGGTAGGAATGGAGATTGATAATTCCAGAGGAGAATGGTCACTAAGCAATCTGGGGAGGTACTCTATCTAACACTCTATGAAACAGTTGGGTCGATAGTAAAAAGTTATCTATGCGTGTGTGTGTCTTGTGTGGGTGTGAATAAAAAGAGTAGTCCTTATCCTGTGGGTGCAACTGTCTCCAGGTGTCTAGTAAATTCAGATCTTTCATGAATGACATGGTGAGCTTGCTGGCTTTGGTAAGAAGTGAGGGTTTATCAGGGGACCTATCAAGAACTGTATCAAAACAAAAATGTAGATCTCCTCCAACCAATAGCCATCCTGGTGGTGCTTGAGCGACCTGAAGGAAGACATTCTGAATAAACATATGGTCATCGAAGTTAGGAGCATAAATATTCAATAGGGTCCAAGACTCTGAAAACATATGCCCCTACACCAAAACAAACCTGCCAGAGGGATCAGAGATGGTGTTGTTGATGCAGAAGGGGATGTGTCTACTTATCAAAACAAACCTGCCAGAGGGATCAGAGATGGTGTTGTTGACGCAGAAGGGGATGTGTCTACTTATCAAAATTGCAGTTCCTCTTGCTTTGGAGTTAAAGGAGGACGCAAAAACTTGTCTAACCCATTCCCTCTTCAATTTCTTGTGTTCACTGGCTGTAAGATGTGTTTCTTGTAAAAACACAATGTTAGCCTGTAATTTCTTAAGGTATGTATAGACTCTCTTCCTTTTAATCGGGCTGTTAAGACCTTTTACGTTGAATGTGACATATTTTAGTGGATTAAGCATAGGTTGGTTTTCAGATTTCCACTCAGTTACATATTATCATATGTAAATAGGTAGGAAATGTTTAAACTTTGGTTTGAACACAGAAGTGACCTATGTGTCTCTTTAGGAAGGAAACAATAAACATAGAAAAAAGGAAAGAATAAAAATCCCACCCGTCCTGATTGTCAGACTAAAACAACAATCCCAACAATCAAACATGAATACACTTGTAGAGATACGTTGCTGCTCGCTTTCCATCTTGCTCTTACTAGCTAAACCTTGGCGGAAACTAAAACCTGCGAGCTCTCTAAGTTGAAAACAGACATTGTGAATAGACATTTATGGCTGAATATTTACTGCCCACGGTAAGGGCTGCTTGAGTCTCTTTTCGGAAGATTATGGGGGGGGAAAGCAGTGGGCCTAAGCCCACTTATTTGCTTCGCCCAGTGGATATCGACTAAACCAAAATATACTCTCCTGTAAATGTAATAGAACTCACCAGGGGAAAAAATGGTTAGTTGAAAATGTACAAATCAATTATAGCGACCGGATAGCGGGGTAAACTGATCCAAATTCCAAGAAGATATCAGCAGTTCAGTAAGAGAGTTCAATAAGAGAAAACAAACAAACTGCATCTTATCCAGAGAGACCTTCCTGGTTCAGACGCTGTTCAGGTCTTTGAGAAAAGTGAACACTTCTGCCGGTGTGTTGAAGAGATGGCTTCGGCCTTTGTACTGAACTTTCATCCACGCAGGGTGGATGAGGTAGCCGGTGATGTTCTTCTCCTTCAGTGCTTTGGCAGCAGGTCTGAACTGCTTGCGACGTCTGGCGAGATCCGCACTCATATCCGGGAAAAGGCTGACCCTCTTGCCATCGATGGTGATGTCACCTTTGGCTCTTGCGAGTTGCAGTATCTTCTCTCTGTCTTGGAAACGGAGGAACCTGATCAGGGCGTCCCGTGGGGGCTCATCTGGCCGGGGTTTCGGCGCTTTTGTTCTGTGGGCTTGTTTGATTTCCAGCGGCTTGGTGAAGTTGATTATGCCTAGGACACCCGGGATCCATTGAGTGAAGAAACGGACCAGGTCACGGCCCTCGCTGTCCTCTTTCAATCCCACCACACGGATATTACTACGTCTGCTCTGGTTCTCCATCTGATCTACCTTGTTTTTGAGGTAGGCATTGTCCTTCTGCAGTTGTATCAGAACCTGGTCATGTTGCTAATGCTCAACTCTGCCTCAGTCGTTCTCAAGGAGATCATTCATGGAGGATTTCAGGTCGTCAATGGAAGAATGGAGTTCAGACAATTTCTTATCCATTTTCATAGAAAGACCTTTGTTACCATCCTGAATTTCCCGGAGGAGAGTAGCCAGCGAGCCTGCCGAGAGCAACAGTCTGGAACTGTCGTCTGAGTTATGAGGGCTAATGCTAATCTTGCTAGCTGTATCGTTATCTTGGGAATCAACAACGTTTTGGTCGTCCTTCTTGCCTCTCGGTCAGTGGTCCATGGCTCTTTGGGAAGGTAAGTACTAGACAATTTATCAGCCAGTGTTAGAATATTGTTTCAATGTTGTTATTTAGGTAATAATGAAATAACTTTGAAGAGCTCGGTTTGTCAACGTCTGCCCAGCTCTCCAGGCATCACGTGTTCCCTGCAGACCTATATCTATTCTACCCTGCCTTTCTAACGTCTTCGAAAGTCAAGTGAACAGATTACTGACCATTTTGAATCTCACGTACATTCTCTGCTATGCATTCTGGTGTCAGAGCTGGTCATGGGTGCACCTCAGCCACGCTTAAGGTCCTAAATGATATCATAACCGCCATCGATAAGAGACTACTGTGCAGCCATATTCATCGACCTAGCCAAGGCTTTCGACTCTGTCAGTCACCACATTCTTATTGGTAGACTCAACAGCCTTGGTTTCTCAAATTATTGCCTCGCCTGGTTTACCAACTACTTATCTGATAGAGTTCAGTGTGTCAAATCGGAGGGCCTGTTGTCCGGACCTTTGGCAGTCTCTATGGGGGTGCCACAGAGTTAAATTCTCGGGCCGACTCTCTTCTCTGTATACATCAATGATGTCGCTCTTGCTGCTGGTGAATCTCTGATCCACCTCTACGCAGACGACACCATTCTGTATACTTCCGGCCCTTCCTTGGACACTGTGCTATCTAACCTCCAGACGAGCTTCAATGCCATACAACTCTCCTTCCGTGGCCTCCAACTGCTCTTAAATGCAAGTAAAAGTAAATGCATGCTCTTCAACCGATCACTGCCCGCACCTGCCCCCCCGTCCAGCATCACTACTCTGGACGGCTCTGACTTATGTGACGGCTCTGACTCTGAATATGTGGATAACTACAAATACCTAGGTGTCTGGTTAGACTGTAAACTCTCCTTCCAGACTCACATTAAGCATCTCCAATCCAAAATCAAATCTAGAATCTGCGTCCTATTTCGCAGCAAAGCATCCTATACTCATGCTGCCAAACATACCCTCGTAAAACGGACCATCCTACCGATCCTCGACTTCGGCGATGTCATTTATAAAATAGCCTCCAACACTCTACTCAACAAATTGGATGCAGTCTATCACAGTGCCATCCGTTTTGTCACCAAAGCCCCATATACTACCCACCACTGCAACCTGTACGCTCTCGTTGGCTGGCCCTCGCTTCACTCTCGTCGCCAAACCCACTGGCTCCGGGTCATCTACAAGACCCTGCTAGGTAAAGCCCCGCCTAATCTCAGCTCACTGGTCACCATAGCAGCAGCCACTCGTAGCACGCGCCCCAGCAGGTATATCTCACTGGTCACCCCCAAAGCCAATTCATCCTTTGGCTGCCTTTCCTTCCAGTTCTCTGCTGCCAATGACTGGAACAAACTGCAAAAATCACTGAAGCTGGAGATTCATATCTCCCTCACTAGCTTTAAGCACCAGCTGTCAGAGCAGCTCACAGATCACTGCACCCGTACATAGCCCATCTGTAAATAGCCCATCCAACTACCTCATCCCCATACTGTATTTATTTATTTAAATTGCTCCTTTGCACCCCTGTATCTCTACTTGCACATTCATCTTCTGCACATCTACTATTCCCAGTGTTCAATTGCTATGTTGTAATTACTTCGCCACCATGGCCTATTTATTGCCTTAACTCCCTTATCTTACCTCATTTGCACTCACTGTATATAGACTTTTTGTTTTCTTTTTTTCTACTGTATTATTGACTGTATGTTTGTTTATTCCATGTGTAACTCTGTGTTGTATGTGTCGAACTGCTATGCTTTATCTTGGCCAGGTCGCAGTTGTAAATGAGAACTTGTTCTCAACTAGCCTACCTGGTTAAATAAAGGTGAAATAAATTTTTATTAAATTTTTTTTATCCACTACTACCACTTATCTACAGTACTAAAGCCTTGTGTATGTATAGTGTGTGTATGCATGTGTCTGTGCCATGTTTGTGTTGCTTCACAGTCCCTGCTGTTCTGTAAGGTGTTATTTAATCCGTTTTTTACATCTAATTTTACTGCTTGCATCAGTTACTTGATGTGAAATTATGTTCCATGTGGTCATGGCTCTATGTAGTACTGTGTGCCTCCCATAGTCTGTTCTGGACTTGAGGACTGTGAAGAGACCTCTTGTGGCATGTCTTGTGGGGTGTCTGAGCTGTGTGCCTGTAGTTTAGACAGATAGCTCGGTGCATTCAACATGTCAATCTCTCATAAATAAAAGTAGTGATGAAGTCAATCTCTCCTCCACTTTGAGCCAGGAGAGATTGACATTCATATTATTAATATTAGCTCTCTGTGTACATCCAAGGGCCAGCCGTGCTACCCTGTTCTGAGCCAATTGCCATTTTCAAAGTCCTTTTTTGTGGCACCTGACCAAACGACTGAACAGTAGTCAAGGTGTGACAAAACTAGGGCCTGTAGGACCTGCCTTGTTGATAGTGTTGTTACGAAGGCAGAGCATCGCTTTATTATGGACAGACTTCTCCCAATCTTAGCTACTACTGCATCGATATGTTTTGACCATGACAGTTTACAATCTAGTGTTATTCCAAGCAGTTTAGTCATCTCAACTTGCTCAATTTCCACATTATTTATTACAATGTTTAGTTGGGGTTTAGGGTTTAGTGAGTTTATGTTCCAAATACAATGCTTTTAGTTTTAGAAATATTTAGGGCTAACTTATTCCTTGCCACCCACTCAAAAACGAACTGCAGCTCTTTGTTGAGTGTTGCAGTCATTTCAGTCGCTGTAGTAGCTGACGTGTAACGTGTTGAGTCATCTGCATACATAGAAACTCTGGCTTTACTCAAAGTCAGTGGCATGTTAGTAAAAATTGAAAAAAGCAAGAGGCCTAAACATCTACTCTGGGGAATTCCTGATTCTAACTAGATTATATTTGATAGGCTTCCATTAAAGAACACCCTCTGTGTTCTGTTAGACAAGTAACTCTTTAACCACATTATAGCAGGGGGTGTAAAGCCATAACACACAGCAGCAGACTATGATCAATAATGTCAAAAGCTGCACTGAAGTCTAAAAAGACAGACCCCACAATAATTTTATCATCAATTTCTCTCAGTCAACCATCAGTCATTTGTGTAAGTGCTGTGCTTGTTGAGTGTCTTTCTCTATAAACATGCTGAAAATCTGTTGTAAATTTTACTGTAAATTAGCATTGTATCCGGTCAAACAATTTTTTCCAGAAGTTTACTAAGGGTTGGTAACAGGCTGATTGGTCGGCTATTTGAGCCAGTAAAGGGGGCTTTACTATTCTTGGGTATTGGAATTACCCCAAAGCTTTTTACTATCATTCTTTATATCATTTATCTTTGTTTCATAGTGTATTTGTATTTAGTTACATGCTTTCTTAATTTGCAGTACATTTGCCAATCAGTTGGACTGCCAGACTTAATGGCCATTCCCTCATCTCTCTCAACCATACAATTTTTCTGTTTAACTGTTTTTACAGTCATTTTCCTAATGAGTGCGTGGTTATTAGGAACTGGAATATGTATTTTCATAAATGTGTCAACTGCAGCGTCTGGTTGCTCCTCATTTACACACCACAGATCAGCAAATATTATTTACATCAACAACATATGAATCACTACAAAACTTCTCGTACGACCTCTTATACACTATATTAGGCTCAGCCTTTGGAACGTTGGTTTTCCCAGAGATGGCTATTATATTGTGATCACCACATCCTATGGATCTGGATACTGCTTTAACACACATATCTGCAGCATTAGTTAAAATGTGATCAATACATGTTGATGATTTAATTCCTGTGCTGTTTGTAGCTAACCTGTTTTAAGTATTTTCCTGAGTGGGCAGCTTGATGACAGCCAGTCCAATATTTAAATCACACAAAAAATATACTTCTCTGTTGATATCACATACATTATCAAGCATTTCACACACATTATCCAGATACTGACTGTTAGCACTTGGTGGTCTATAGCAGCTACCCACAAGAATAGGCTTTAGGTGAGGTAGATGAACCTGTAAGCATATTACTTCAACAGAATTTAACATTAGCTCGTCTCTAAGCTTTACAGGAATGTGGATCTGAGTATAGACCGCAACACTGCCTCCGTAGGAATTTCTGTCTTTTCCATAGATGTTATAACCATGTATTGCTACCACTGTATCATCAAAGGTATTTTCTAAGTGAGTTTCAGAGATAGTCAGAATATGAATGGGTTAGGGACCTTGTTTCTTCGGCTACATATGTTAATATGGGCTTTTTTAAAGCACATTTCTGGGTTGCTTGATTGTTTTTAATGCATTACTGGGAAGCTTATCAGAGGTAGACTTACTCATGTTATTTACATTGGAGATGATAGTGCGGGGTGAGCTGCATAAAGTGGTCAGTGCTAACAGTGTAACTCTGGTTTATAGGCTCATGATTACGGAATACAATAGCTGTAGGATAAACCGATGTTATCGGTGCAATTAGGGGTAAATCAATTAAATTACTTGCATTGTGTTTGCCAATGCCCCTATGATCATGTACAGTTGAAGTCGGAAGTTAACATACACAGTCATTATAACTTGTTTTTCAACCACTCCACAAATGTCTTACTAACAAACTATAGTTTTGGCAATTCGGTTAGGACATCTACTTTGTGCATGACACAAGTAATTTTCCAACAATTGTTTACAGACAGATTATTTCACTTATAATTCACTGTATTACAATTCCAGTGGGTCAGAAGTTTACATACACTAACTTGACTGTGGCTTTAAACCACTTGGAAAATGTCAGAAAATTATGTCATGGCTTTAGAAGCTTCTGATAGGCTAATTGACATAATTGGAGTCAATTGGAGGTGTACCTGTGGATGTATTTCACGGCCTACCTTCAAACTCAGTGCCTCTTTGCTTGACATCATGGGAAAATCAAAAGAAATCAGCCAAAAAATTGTAGACCCCCACAAGTCTAGTTCATCCTTGGGAGCAATTTCCAAATGGCTGAAGGTACCACGTTCATCTGTACAAACAATGGTACGCAAGTATAAACACCATGGGACCACGCAGCGGTCATAACGCTCAGGAAGGAGACGCGTTCTGTCTCCTAGAGATGAACGTACTTTGGTGCAAAAAGTTCAAATCAATCCCAGAACAACAGCAAAAGGACCTTGTGAAGATGCTGGAGGAAACGGGTACAAAAGTATCTATATCCACAGTAAAACGAGTCCTATATTGACATTACCTGAAAGGCTGCTCAGCAAGGAAGAAGTCACTGCTCCAAAACCGTCATAAAAAAGCCAGACTACGGTTTGCAACTGCACAAAGATCATACTTTTTGGAGAAATGTCCTCTAGTCTGATGAAACAAAAATACAACTGTTTGGCCAATATGACCATCATTATGTTTGGAGGAAAAAGGGGAGGCTTGCAAGTCGAAGAACACCATCCCAACCGTGAAGCATGAGGGTGGCAGCATCATCTTGTGGGGGTGTTTTGCTGCAGGAGGGACTGGTGCACTTCACAAAATAGGTGGCGTCATTAGGAAGGAAAATGGTGGATATATTGAAGCAACATCTCAAGACATCAGTCAGGAAGTTAAAGCTTGGTTGCAAATGTGTCTTCCAAATGGACAATATCCCCAGCATACTTCCAAAGTTGTGGCAAAATGGCTTAAGGACAACAGTCAAGGTATTGGAGTGGCCATCATAAAGCCCTAACCTCAATCCTATAGAACATTTGTGGGCAGAACTGAAAAAGTGTGGGCGAGCAAGGAGGCTTACAAACCTGACTCAGTTACACCAGCTCTGTCAGGAGGAATATACCAAAATTCACCCAACTTATTGTGGAAAGCTTGTGGAAGGCTACCTGACAGGTTTGACCCAAGTTAAACAATTTAAAGGCAATGCTACCAAATGCTAATTGAGTGTATGTAAACTTCTGACCCGTTGGGAATGAAAGAAATAAAAGCTGAAATAAATCATTCTCTAGTATTATTCTGACATTTCACATTCTTAAAATAAAGTGGTGATCCTAACTGACCTAAGACAGGGCATTTTTACTCTGATTAAATGTCAGGAATTGTGAAACTGAGTTTAAATGTATTTGGCTAAGGTGTATGTAAACTTCCGACTTCAACTGTACATTTGATGCAGCATTATGACGACTCATTGTCACAGTGGTAGGGATTAACTGAGCTGGTCTTGGATCATTTACCAGTCATTTTTTCAGCTCTATCTTGCAATGCAAGTCCAGGAACCAAGATGATTTCGGTGGACTCATTCCTGTAGAGTATCTTCTGTTTCAAGAAGGTGTCAAAGTTATCACTAAAAGTGACTCAAGCAGAACTACAGTAGTCTTTTAGCCAGATGTGTAATGCCAGCAGTCTGCTGAATCTTTCACACCCACGGCCCAACGATGGTACTGGACCTGAAATGATTGACTGTTTTTGGAGTCTTTTAATACTAAAATCAGTTCTTTAAAATACATTTTCAAATGTTCAGAGCTAGCCCTCCTGATGCTGTTTGACCCCACATTGACTACAACAGTGTCAGCTCCTGGCATCTGTAGTAGAACAATCGGACGAAGCCTTGTTATTTCCTGTGCCCGTGCTCCTGTGTAGCACAGGGTTTTTGCCTTGGGGACCGAAATGTTTCTCACCATAGAGCTGCCTATGACGACAGCTGGTGATGTTGAATGGCCCGGTCTCTCAAGCAGCTCCTAGGATCTGAACCTGAGGTAGAAGCCACCGGAGAGGGAGACAGAACCGAAGACTGAGGTACCTCCGGATCCGATCTTAATTGGGAAGCCAACACGGACGAAGGCGCCGGATCCTCTGGATCCAGGGCGGCAAAGGTGTTTCTGGTCTGTGTCAGTTCCGGGCTCAACATCTCCATGGAGACCCCGTTGCCAGAGGACGCCTTCTTTGACTTCCACGGCGAGTGACGTACCTCTACGGCTGGTTGGTTGGGTTGAGATCAGCTCTATCCTCCAGGGAAGGGGGAGACCCCTTCAGGGATGGAACCCTGCCTATCACCGGCCATTCGGCTGTGGAGAGCTGACACAGCGGAGAAACTTTCACCAGACCAGAGCAGCATCCGGCTACTGGGGTGGAAGAAAAAGTCAAAGTCGTGGGCGTGGGATCCCCAGCCTTTGAAATCTTTCTAATTGAATTGCCTCCACATTTCCATGGTGGGATTTTGCCTATAGGCTACTTTGAAGCAGAGTAAGACATTTCTCATAATATGAAATAAAACAATTAAGTACTGTATGATTTCAAAATGCATACTGCTTCCAGCTCACATTGTACAGTGTTGTGTGACGTGCTGACAGCCTGTTGCCTGCACTTGATGGTGAATGGGAGGTGTGCTTCAATTACCAGTTGAGAAATAAAAATAGTAGCTCTTTTTAATCTTACACCAAAATAGTTTTTGACATGATTGCATTTAGAATTGTTGCGCATTGAATGAATGCTTACAAAAGCACATGTTTTACTTCAGCAGCAACCAGCAGCAGGAGAAATCCCATTCACACGCTGTGTGCGTGTGAGAATTTGAATTCCACTAGATGCAAATAACTTATAGACTGATAAGCATGACGATCCAATGTATTTCCTCCAATGAATAAAAATCATTATTTAGCTATTTTTTTCCTACAGGTCATTATGGCCGGCAACAGTTTTAGTTATTGGCTTTTCATTTTTATTATAAACCAAAAGCCAGCAATTGCCAGCTAACGGAAACCCTGGGCTACACAGCTAGGTAACGTTAGCTAGCAAGCTAGATACCTGGCTGAACAAAATAATTTATTTCTCACATCAACGTGCTGACATTATGCTAACACTAGCAAATTCAAGTTACCTTAACAAACCAGGCTTTATTTAAAAATATAATGGAAGTGTTTAGGCCTTTATAAGAGGCAAAAGCAAATTGCACCTAAAACATTGGTAGTTCCCTTGGGAGTTGCTTCTTGCCTGGACGTGGATGTCGGTGGCTCAGTGCAGTCAAGAAAAACAAAAAATACCACTTGATATTTAAAGCTGTGGTGGCAATTTCAGAATGTAACAGGCTGTTACTACAATTTGAGGTAAAACTAAATAAAATAATTCAAAAAAAGAAGGTAAATGTCTGTACATTTCAGCGGTTTCAAAAACATTTCTCTGCTATTACAATTTTTGCTTTGAGTGCTGGCTCAACGAGACAATTCTGTTTACATTGCACTGCTTAGAGGGGGGCAACTGTCAGGCTAGTGTTGTGCTCTAACTCCGGAGGTAGCAGTCGAGACGTGTCATTGCAGTAATTTGTGTAGCCAATGGTATCTTTGCAAAAAAGTCTGTGTGAAGACCCACTAGGTCAGGGATCATCAACAAGATTCAGCCACGGATGGCAGGAATATAAATACAAATAATTTGTAGACTGCAGATTGATCGCAAGATGCCCAAATAGATATGTTTGACTAAAACATAATCATTTCAAACCTTTCTTACATTTGTATACGATCACGTGTCTCTCTATTATGCGTGGGAATACTTGGGAACAGAATTCTTAAATTAAAATCACTTAGAGCTGATTTCCTGGTGTTTTCCCAATCTTTAATGTCCACCAATGAAAATTCCACACAACAATTTTTTCTCCGAAAACTTGGGGGACCAAATAAAAGCACCTGCGGTCCGCCCTGCTGTAGGTCCGCCCTGCTGTAGGTCCGCCCTGCTCTAGTTCCGCCCTGCTCTAGTTCCGCCCTGCTCTAGTTCCGCCCTGCTCTAGTTCCGCCCTGCTCTAGTTCCGCCCTGCTCTAGTTCCGCCCTGCTCTAGGTCTTTTAGGTTGCTTTTATTTTTCCACATGTTTTTTTTTTTTACTACTTTTTTTTTATTCTATGCCTTTCTGAAACAGCTGGTATATGAAAGAGATCCCCCCCCCCCATCCTGTAACAGCACTCTCCTTTCTGTCCTTCTTTCCGCCTTCCCCTTTCCCTGGATTGTTAATTATTGGAGAAGGTTTGCTCTCTCTCGCTCTTCACCCCCCCACTTCCTGTAGCAACACTCCTCTGTCTGTCCGTCCTTCCGCCTCCCCTCCCCCTGGATTGTTAATTATTGGAGAAGGTTTGCTCTCTCTCGCTCTTCACCCCCCCCACTTCCTGTAGCAACACTTCTCTGTCCGTCCTTCCGCCTCCCCTCCCCCTGGTTTGTTAATTATTGGAGAAGGTTTGCTCTCTCGCTCTTCACCCCCCCACTTCCTGTAGCAACACTCCTCTGTCCGTCCTTCCGCCTCCCCTCCCCCTGGTTTGTTAATTATTGGAGAAGGTTTGCTCTCTCGCTCTTCACCCCCCCACTTCCTGTAGCAACACTCCTCTGTCCGTCCTTCCGCCTCCCCTCCCCCTGGTTTGTTCATTAATGAAGCAAGTTTGTTCTCTCTCTCTCTCTCTGGCTTGTTTCTCAGTACAGTAAGGGATTTGCAGCGGTAATATGCAGGATAATCCTCAGGTCATTCCACCATCATCTGTGCAGACTGCCAGCTAAAAGCAACTGTTTCAGCAAATTGCTTTGCCCCTCCTCACATAAAATCTCACTTCAGTGCCAGGATATTTTCTTAATCTGTTGTTAACCAGATTTCTAGCCATACAGTGCTCCTCCAAACACCATATGCAGTGCTCCTCCAAACACCATATACAGTGCTCCTCCAAACACCATATACAGTGCTCCTCCAAACACCATATACAGTGCTCCTCCAAACACCATATACAGTGCTCCTCCAAACACCATTCTTGCATCCCAAATGGCACCCTATTCCTTTAGTGCATTACTTTTGATCATCCTAATGTTAAGGTTATTTTGTAGAATAGCATGGCTGACTGTCTGTTTAACCCCTGGCCAGATAACAGAACAGCAAGGCTGACTGTCTGTTTAACCCCTGGCTAGATAACAGAACAGCAAGGCTGACTGTCTGTTTAACCCCTGGCTAGATAACAGAACAGCAAGGCTGACTGTCTGTTTAACCCCTGGCCAGATAACAGAACAGCAAGGCTGACTGTTTGTTTAACCCCTGGCCAGATAACAGAACAGCAAGGCTGACTGTTTGTTTAACCCCTGGCCAGATAACAGAACAGCAAGGCTGACTGTCTGTTTAACCCCTGGCTAGATAACAGAACAGCAAGGCTGACTGTCTGTTTAACCCCTGGCTAGATAACAGAACAGCAAGGCTGACTGTCTGTTTAACCCCTGGCCAGATAACAGAACAGCAAGGCTGACTGTTTGTTTAACCCCTGGCCAGATAACAGAACAGCAAGGCTGACTGTCTGTTTAACCCCTGGCCAGATAACAGAACAGCAAGGCTGACTGTCT
The DNA here is from genome assembly GCF_002021735.2 of Oncorhynchus kisutch. Classification (NCBI taxonomy): domain Eukaryota; kingdom Metazoa; phylum Chordata; class Actinopteri; order Salmoniformes; family Salmonidae; genus Oncorhynchus; species Oncorhynchus kisutch. The sequence goes on from NC_034190.2 coordinate 15,797,287, forward strand.
GTTTAACTCCTGATCAGATAACAACAGCATTTATATACCCCCAGCCACTACTCCTATAAAATAAAACATGTTTTTATTAGTAGCCTAGAGCTAGGTATTCAGTATTTCATTAATCTATTGCTGAATCTGGATCTTACTATCAGATAGCATGGATGTGTAGCCTAATTAATTCACATGAAGTTCATTGTGTAATAAGTAGTTATTCTAGTACATTTTTGTGAATGAACGGACGCATACCTTTCAATTATGTTTTTGTGTTATTATCACTTAAACAGACGTAAGATGTAGTAGATAGCCTGGATGTTGAGATTCTCTCTCTACCTGCTGTGACAGCGAAAAGACAGGCGTGTGTGCCTGTGGGTGTGCACTTTATGCCTGCGCACACGTATCAGGCGGAGTGTCTGCTCAATATGCCGTTTCTCTTTAAATCATGTGGCTTCAACATGCGGCATCCATTCTGACACTCCCCTTGGCCAATCAGGGGTGGCAGGGCTGCTTACGTCACTGGCCAGTCCGGGCTGTGGGGAGGCGGGACTCAGGGAGACATTTAGTTTGACATTGTAAATAAGCAGGGAACAGTTGTCAGAGAGAGCAGCCAGTGGTTCCTTTCTTCTCCGTACAGCCATGAGAAACGCAAGATCAACTGGAGGACACAGAATGCAGAGGCAAGCTACCTTCATCACTTCCTCACTCACTCTAACGCACCACTTCCTCACTCACTCTAACGCACTTTTTTTTAATAACTTTCTTTTTTGTCTGGTTCTTCTTTCTCTCTCTTCCTCGTTTCTTTCCTTGACCCCTATCCTTCAGCTCAAGGTAACTTAAAACAGGAAGTTGGCTGGCGGTGAAATGGGTGGTTGGGGGGAGGAGCTTGGAAAGTGTCAGAGCCTACGAGCATGTGGCTCGGCCAATAGAAAGCAAGGCCTTTGTCCTGTCATTGGGGGATCGTCTGAGAGCGGGGCAGGAGCCCGGTCAGGGGCGGGGTCTGAGTATCATGTTGCAGGCTAGATTGATTACTTTTGAATATTAAAGGGCAAGGAGGCAGGAGGAGATTTTTAACTGGGACGCTGAAGTGCCGCTGTTCTGCCGTTTGTTGCTCCTTCACCTCTCTTTTTTTCTTTTTTGTCCTCCTGTGTGCTGAGGCAGGGGTCAACTGAATGACAAACGAAAGGGTCGCTGTCCTGGAGAGCGAGAGAGAGAGGAAACGAGTGATAGGAAGAGAGGGAGAAAAAGAGGGAGACGCTCAGCTGTGGGGCAAATGGGGACTTGGTCAGAGGAGAAACGGGAGAGAGGGGTGTGTGTTTAGGAGAAGGAGGGTGGTGGGGGGAGCGGTGGAGACTCAGTTGAGGGGGAGGGGTAAGGGGTGGTGGTGAATGCTCTTCTCTCTGTCGTGCAGGCTATATGCTTTGTAAAGGCGGCGGACGGGCAGACTGCCTTTTGTCTGTTCCTGGTTCCGGGGCCCGAGGAAGTTGAGGGCTACAGAGATTTTGTGTGTCAACCAGCCACCCCTCTCTCTTCTACAATGCAGAGTAGAGTACAGCCTTTCTCTCTCTTGCTCTTCCACAGCCTACTACACAGCATGAAGGGCACAGGGTAAGTGTGACAACTCACACACACTAGTAACCACAGACCTGGCTGTGTTTTAGACCACAGCAGGACTCCTCCACTGCCCATGTGTACTTTTGTCACTTCTCGTCTTTATCTATCTCTCTCTCTGCAGAGATGGGATGCTCTCTCTGTCCTCCTCCTCTTCTGTCGTCCTCTACTTTTCTCCTTGAGAGAAATCTGTGTGTGTGTGTGTTTTTGGTGGTATATTTCTGCACCGGACAGCAGTCTGTCCGGCCACCCTCATGTCCTTCAACTGTCACTCCAGTACAGGATCGGTGTTGTTGACATCTTTAGTTAGCATTTTGCAGAAGTGAAAGTGGTGCGAATGTGTATATATTTTTTTTTCACAGTTGATTTGAGTCATGTTAATGTTTTCCTATGAACACTACAATGTAGGCTACTAATATTGAGACAAGTTCTATTGAATAAGGCTGTTTGTTCTGTGGAACAGCCGTAGCTGGCGTTTATTTGAGACCCTGCTACTGCTGTGCTTTGACTTTGGACTTTCAAGCAGAACGTTAGCAGCTGTTAGTCTCTCTCTCTCTGGGCTGTGTTGGTTATTGACTCTGTAGCGCTGTGGTAGAACGGCCCAGCACTGTACTCACAGGGAGACAGACTTCAAAGTCATCCAGGATGGTTGCGGTGCTGTGAATGCGGTTGCTGACCAGGGCCAGCTAGGGCCAGTAGTTAACACTCGCCTGACAGTGATGCAATGGAGAGGGCAAGATGGTTGCTGGGCTGACTGCTGGATGTTTGGGGGACAATCCAAGACCTCGTAGTTGTGGGGTTTTTGATGTGGGATTGTGAGCTCTCTTTAGATGGAATCTTTATAACATCTTTAGCTCTGTCCTCCCTAATTGAACGTTTCTATTGGTGCCTTTCTCTCTGACAAAATGAAGTCCCGTTGGGGAGACGGAGGACAATAACTCCAGAGCTGAAGCCCTGGCTGCCAAATCCCAGCTCCCGTCACTGTTTGCATGAGATTTGAATATCATTTGCAGGTGAGCGGGACTGCATCGTAAGCAAAATGGTTGGGAAAGTAAATGAAAATCCAAACAAACACACAGACACACTCGACCATACACACATACTTGCAGCAAGCACGCTCTCCAGCTAAAGTGACTACACACAGGTCTTGTGTGCCATATTCCTTTGCCCTTGCAGGCAGCCCAGTTTTGAGTGTGTATGTAATGTTGTGTGTTGTCAACACATGAGCCAAACTGCCAGGTAAAGGTTGCTGGTGGTGTTATGTTATTGAGGCTAATATGCAGGTAGCAGCAGTGGGTGCCAGAGCTGCCTGGGCCTAGTTGTTCGATGAAGGTCACAAGAATGTGAGACTGACTCCCGCAGTCTTTCTGTCAGCGGAGAGAGGGATGAAAGGACAGTGAGGGATGAGGAATAAGGGACTTGCGGACAGAGATGTCTTTCTTTGCGCTCAAAGGAAAGAAGTGATGAAAATGGGGTCGTCCATGCAAGTGCTGCAGTGAAAGTTGAAAAACCTGTTCTCTCTTTCCCCGTCTCGCTCTCTCTATTGCTCGCTCTCACCCTCCCCCTCCCTCTCTCGCTCCCCCCCCCCTCTCTCTTTCCCCCTCCCACTCTCTCGCTCCCCCCTCCCTCTCTGGTTTCTCTCTCTCCTCTGTTGAATGACCTTGGGAGATCAGAGCGGAGCGAGTTCTTCCTGGAGTTGGTTTGAAGCAGAACCAAGGGCAAAGTTTGCAGGGACAGAGCACAGCACAGGGCCAGTGGGATGGACGACTTTGACACGGGCCAGGGCTGGCTGTCAGACATTATTACAGGCCGCGGCTCTCTTCAAGCACAGCATCCACCGCAAACTGATCACAACGTGCTCATACAGATCTAGCTACGTGTTCTTGGTTAGTCTGTAATTCACTGACTGGCTGAGAACGAGAACCGGGCTCCTATTTTGTTCTTGAGTAGATCATTTACCCAGCACGCTGCAACACTGCCAATTTCTGTTCTCTTATTTGTGTGTGTGTGTGTGTGTGGGGGGGGTTGGGTTTTTACCTCTGACCTGAATGAATATAGGTACATTTGGTTTGATATGCCGCTGCTGCTTTGCCCATAATAGGATTCAACGATGATTTGCTTCTTCTGTTTTTTTCTTTCTTTTCAGTTTCTTTTCTGTCAGTAATTATTTTTTTTCAATGCTTTATTTAGAAATGTTCATGTTCACACTTGTTCTTCCCAGTCTTTCCCCCCCGCTGATGTCACTGGATGAAGCAGCTTCACTGAGCTTCCCATGTCAATCCATAACGTGAGGAGAAGAAGCATGAAATTGTGTTTTATTTGCCCCCCATAACATTCCCAAAAATGGGACAGTGTTTTTCTGCTAAACAGAATCCTAGAGGGCTTGTATTTAGTGACTTTCCTTGAGTTGACCAAGGCAGTCATCCTTCTAGAATGTGACCTCCGCTATTGACGTTGCATGCAGCTTGTGCAATGTGTACCCTTACTGTTTGCACTGTAGGCTTATCATACATAATTTACTGATAGCCTAGCTAGCTTATATAGCCTAGCCATTGCCTTTGGTTGAATAACTGCAGTTTGTGTGCTCTTGCACCTGACATTTTGCAGTAGCTCACCTTAATGATCATTATAAGGATATAGTTTTATTCCGACAATACAAAAAGTTAACATTCCCATCCTGTCCTGTTGCATTCCTTTGAGGAAATTCTCTCTCCTTCTTTCTTTCTCTCTCCTATCTTTCTCCCTTTCTTTCTCTCTTTCCTCTCTTTCTCTGATGGAGGATCTGATTCGTGAACTCTATTACTCTGTATCTGCCCTCATCACTTCAGTATTTTCACAACAATCAAGGAGGGGAGAATGGAGGTGGCAAGTGGGATTGACACGAGATGTCTCTTTTGAGCACCTGTCAACCTATTACAAATCTGTGAATATTTAATCATTTGGTTACCAAATAATGTATTTCCTGTAGAAGTTCCAGGCTGTTAAACAGTGAACTACACGTTTTGGTTTTGGAATATATGTTTTAGTTGTTGGCCAAAGGCAAAGTGGTAGGCTACATTCCTCTGTTCCGAAAGGTCATTCCAGTTAGAGGTTGACAAAATAATCCAGGAGTAACATTATGTCAAATCATGTTAGTGTTAAAACAACACAATGCCCAGAGCCAAATAAACCCTCACATGAGCATGTAGTTGACCATTGAATGCATTCTTGTTTTTCTTCAACATTTCAGAGTTATTCAGTGCAGCCTCTCCTGGGGGAGTTTCACAAGTCTGGATTAATGAGTTAGCCAGAACTACTTCTGTCAACATTTTGAACCAGTCATGGTACCATGACTGCAAAATCTTTATCCTTTAACCTGCTCCATGCTAGCCTTACTGCTCCATGCTAGCCTTACTGCTCCATGCTAGCCTTACTGCTCCATGCTAGCCTTACTTGAAACAATACAGACTACTGCATACCATGGAAGCCTATTATTGATATCCTACTGATGTTATTGGAATATATTAGAAAACACCTTTTGGGATGTTGTCCTCACTCAGGCCAAGGTTTGGCTATAGGCTAGGCTACACTTATTGTCCATTAGTCAATAAATCTATTCCCTTTGTGAAGTTCCCCTGTGGTTGCATTACGTTGTTAATGCACTCTAAAGCTTGAGGTTTGAAATAGGACCAACTAGTGTTGTGATGGTCATGGAATTGTGGATGACCATAATTGTCTCATTAAAATCCACCAGCCAGGCCATTAAGGAAGCGATTAACTCAGTGTTCATCATTAGTGTTACTCATTCATTTTCTTTCCGTTAGCGATGCATTTACCTGAGCAGCGAACACCTCCCTATGCAGAAACAGCTACCTGCAGTGCATCACTCCAATCTGAAAAGTCACTCCTTTCTTGCACCTCGGACTCCCCCCTTGCAGAATCTACAAGAACAGGACCAGTACAGGCAAAATGGTAATATCGTCTCTAGTCGAGATCTGAGAGGACTAGATGAAGAGTTTCCATTTTCCTTGCCCCTATCCAGTTGTTTCTGATATTCTAGGGCGAGTCCAGTCTCAGAAGGGCCCAGGTATGGAGTGTCATTGTCAGTTTGGACCTGAAGCTGATGACACTCCTGTGAGTGTGTCCGTGGCCGACCTGCCAGGGGAGAGCAGAGGGGCTGGGCTTGGCAGGACAACAATGCTGCTGATTCAGCAGATCCGGCTGCTGAACACCATTTTACTTTCTCAGAGGGGAGAGAAAGGGGAGACACAGATGCAGGAGGAGAAGCGGCAGCGGCTGGTCAGTGTTGCCGACGAAGCACACTGTGCAGGTCAGGAGAAACTGTACACCGCCATCTCCTCTTCTCTGACCACTGAAGGGCAACAGAACTGCAGAGGAGAGGAAAGCATCACAGTGCAGCATCGCACCGCCAGCACAGTGCAGCATCGCACCGCCAGCACAGTGCAGCATAGCACCGCCAGCACAGTGCAGCATAGCACCGCCAGCACAGTGCAGCATAGCACCGCCAGCACAGTGCAGAATAGCACAGTGGAACACAGCACAGTAAAAAAACAGGGTAATGGCAGTGCAGAAGAACACATATCAAAGACCAGCACAGTACAGCACATTACATCAAGTCACAGTGCTATGTGGACATAGGGTCCAAGTAGAGAGACACACCAGTGCAGCCAAGTGTAACCAGTCAACATCACCAGCGGTGTAGTGGAGAGAGAGAACACAGTTTACATACCTTTTTTTAGTTTGCGTGAGCACCTATCGTAGAAAAAATCTATTAAAATGACTCATTGTGAACGGTGACTGGTTACACTTGGCTGCACGGGTGTGTCTCTCTACTTGGACCCTATGTCCACATAGCACTATTTTGTTCTTTACATCACACTGAACACTACAGCCTGACGCTCCAAATGAACATGTGTTGGTCACTGCCTCTTCAAGGACATCAGTCCCCATTTGGAGAGGCTCACTCGTAGATATTGGATCAGGTTTCTGCTAGGCTAAGACTGCAGAAGGAGACTGGTTTATTGCCTACAGTGCTTATATGCATAGAGTGTCTATTGACGTGAGAACTGGTCTGTGGCGGGCGTCGTGTGTATATTCAAGGTCGTAGGGTCACACAGTGAGATTAATAATTGTATCACATGCTCTCCCCGAGAGAGCAAAGCCCCGCTCCGGAGCTATTTAGTTCAGTCAGCTGAGGTTTGGTGTGTGTGCGTGTGTAAGTGGAGACAGCTGTGGCGGTTAGGTCCTACTTGTTTATTTATTAATTCATTCATTTTTCGCTCATTAATTGAAGTGTTTGCTCTTTTAATTCCCGTTCCCGCTCTCCATTTCCTCCCTGGGCCACCACAGAAATCCCACTGTTGCCGTGGTAATTAGCCAGATAGTCCTCTGTCATGGTGTTAAGTGAACCATCTAATTATCATTTCTTATCTGGCTACCATTTGGAGAGAATACACATTTTTTATTTATTTAAATGTAACCTTTATTTAACTAGGCAAGTCGGCTAAGAACAAATTCTTATTTACAATGATGGCCTACCGGGGAACAGTGGGTTAACTGCCTTGTTCAGTTGGCAGAACACATTTGATCCTTGTCAGCTCGGGGATTCGATCTAGCAACCTTTTGGTTTCTTGCCTAACACTCTAACCACTAGGCTACCTGCCGCCCCCACATACACGCATACGTAAAAACAAAAGTTTGGGGTCACTTAGAAATGTCCTTGTTTTTGAAAGAAAAGCACATTTTTGCTCATTAAAATAACATCAAATTGATCAGAAATGCAGTGTAGACATTGTTAATGTTGTAGCTGGAAACGGCAGATTTTTAAAATATTTTTTATATATATATATATTTATATATATTTTTTACATTGAATATCTACAGAGGCCCATTATCAGCAGCCATCACTCCTGTGTTCCAATGGCACGTTGTGTTAGCTAATCCAAGTTTATAATTTTAAAAGGCTAATTGATCATTAGAAAACCCTTTTGCAATTGTGTTAGCAAAGCTGAAAACTTTTGTTCTGATTTAAAGAAGCAATAAAACTGGCCTTCTTTAGACTAGTTGAGTATCTGGAGCATTTGTGAGTTCGATTCCAGGCTCAAAATGGCCAGAAACAAAGAACTTTCTTCTGAAACTTGTCAGGCAATTCCATGTGAGAATTTGCCAAGAAACTGAAGATCTCGTACAACGTTGTGTACTACTCCCTTCACAGAACAGTGCAAACTGGCTTTACAACATTAACAATGTCTACACTGTATTTCTGATGAATTATTTTAATGGACAAAAAAATCTTTCAAAAACAAGGACATTTCTAAGTAACCCCAAACTTTTGAACGGTAGTGTACATACAGTACATGCATATGCGGATGTCCTCTCCTACTGCATCCATCACAAGATCAACTCCTGGCGCCGCTGTTAAAACGCTGGGCTGCCTTGGAGCTGTACAAAGTAGACAAATGAAACAGTGTTCCTGGAAGGCGTGTCATTATACTGTTCTTTATGGTTTGTTTTGTCATTCTCCCACTCAGACCAGATCAGGTATGGTAAACTAGAAACAAGGGCATTTGGTTCTTCATTGTAGGCTTAGCCTGACTCCACCATAAGACTACAAATCCCATCATTGTTATCTTCATCTGTGTCCTCATGAATGCTGGGATTGTTTTGTCGACTAAGGGGAAGCGGGTTAGTGATTTGCAACAGGACTTCAATCAACCTTGAAATGAAACTGGACACTGGGCAGTCCAACTCATCACAAACACTTTTAGAGGACAATAACTATCCTGGCCTGCCATTACATTTGGTCTGATTGATTAATCGACCCCTCCACCCCCCCTGATTTCATTCTGATTGATTTACTCTCTATTTGAAAATAACAGGAAGGAATGCTCATGGTTCAGAACTGATTTATTGTCATACTGTCTGTGTTTTGAACTAATGGAGGACGTGAGCTCAGCTGTGGCCAATGGTTGAGAGGCACGACTATGCTGTGGCCAATGGCTGAGAGGCAGGACTAGAGTCTTTGTGTGGTCATGTTTTTATGCTTCTCGCTCTCTTCTCGTTCTCCCTCACTCTCTCTCACATTCTCTCTTCTTTCTCTTGCATTCTCTCTCATATTCTCATCATCATGTTTGACCCACATAGCTGGTTTGCATAGCCGTCGGACTGCAACGACCCTCCCTCCCTCCTTCCCTGTCTCTTACCTCCCACTGTTCCAGCCTCTGGCACTTTTTCTCAGCGTTGGGTTAAAGTTGCTCCGCTGTACACACCCTTGACTGGACACACACCACACCCAGCTATTATAGTGTTTCCCTTTTCCCTTGTTGCCTGTCCATTATTCCCAGGAAAGAAGAGAGGGAGAGGTGAGGTTGCACTGTAGACCGGCTCAGACAGGCAGGCTAATGTTCACAGCAGAATTCCTGGCATGCCATAGTAACCTGGTGCGTTCCCTTTCTGGGAGCCAGACTCAGGCCTCACATTGCAGAGTTATGTGGATATGGAGGTGTGTGTGTTTTGGTGCTTGAGTGCGGGGGTGAGTTGTTACTACAGGGAGTGGAATACTCTGAGCTAGGCTTGTGCCGGTATACCGGGGTATTTTCAATTACCTACGGTATGATTTTTGTCAAAAGCAAATGTGCGGGCGTCCCAAAGGTCTGGGGGGTGCGTGCTACCCCACTGCTTATAATATGTTAACTATCTAAGATGTGCCAAATACGTTATGTTCAGTCAGGGCTCCAGCTATGCATGTAGTTTGCTAAGTATCTAAATGGCAGGATCAAGATCCCTGCTGCCTAAAGAATGGGGCACTCAGGCCTGTCCTCAGACTTGGGGTCACTAATACCCCACAGTGACATGACAGACTAGAGTCTTCTGTTTGATGCAGTTTGATGTAGCTGTAGGCTGCTAATGTGGTTGTGCCATGCAGCGATCTGTCGTTAGGCATGTCAAGGATTGATGGACGGCAACAGAAATAGAAACGGCCCGGCCTATATTTAAAATTCAATGTGTTCTAATTGAAGGTTTTCCTATGGAGTTGCTAGAGCTCTGGCCAGTGGGGCCTTTGGCTGCCGTCGTCGGTCAACTCTGGTGTGCTGTTCTTGGTAGATTTGATTCACTCATCTGCCTTTCATTGATCGACTCTTTGCTCAAGATCATTGTTCATTCATACAGTAAATCATTGTTCATTGATACAGTAAATCATTGTTCATTCATACAGTAAATCATAGTGTATATGTTGTGTTTTCTGAGTCTGATATTTTGCCCTTTCACACTCTTTTCCTGTCTATCGGTCTCTCCCACTCTCCTCCCTCCTCTCTCCCTCCCTCCCTCCTCCTCCTCCTCTCTCCCTCCCTCCCCCTCCTCCTCTCTCCCTCCCTCCCCCTGCAGTGAGCATGTCTGCAGATTCGTTTGGCGCCGGGGGCAGCGATGCCCAGCAGAGCCTACAGTCGTTCTGGCCACGCGTCATGGAAGAGATCAGGAACCTCACGGTGGTACGTCACGCCCTCCCTCCATCACATACACACACACACACACACACACACACACACACACACACACACACACACACACACAAGCATGGATGTTGCAGACACACACACACACCCTTCATTGTGGTACACATACATACCTCACAAGTGGTTTCCACATGACCTGCCCCTAACACCCCTTGGCTCTGTTTCAGAAGGATTTCCGCGTGCAGGAGTTGCCTCTTGCCCGAATCAAGAAAATCATGAAGCTGGATGAAGATGTGAAGGTAGGAGGCGGGGCTTACACATCACAGGTCACCACTCTCTGTGATCACTCTGACGTCTTCATCAACACCCTTTTCAGATTACAAAACATGGCAATATGTAGCTGAGGTGTCCACAGCTGGCTGAAATGAAGAGGATTCACAGGACCCACTAGCTCATTCTGTAGACAATGCTTTGAGGAGGCATGTTATTTGCAATCGTACTTCATCAAATTGTATTTGTCACATACACGTGTTTAGCAGATGTTATTGCGGGTGTAGCGAAATGCTTGTTTCTAGCTCCAACAGTGCAGTAATATCTAACCATTTACAACAATACACACACCCATCCCGTAGTGGCTAATAGACAAGCAGTAGCAGCTTAATAGACAAGCAGTAGCAGCTTAATAGACAAGCAGTAGCAGCTTAACTGGGTGGAGGAAGAAGCTGAACTGAAGGTTGCAGTTACAACTTGCACGCAATTTTAGTTGATTGTAACTGAGTTGCTTGTTGACTGCTTTGTGAAACACCCCTCTGCAACTCATCTACAACTTGGTTGCACCCAGTTGAAACTTTTCAACTTTGTGCAACTAGTTGCAAGCAACAGCCAATCAAAACAGACACTTTTGTCACAGGATCCATTCTAAGGTTCGGAATTCCGACCCAATTGTCATGTCAACACAGCTGTCAGTGCTGCGCAGCACAAACCGCAATCAGGGTAGACAGAAGAGAGACTAGCACAGCAGGAGAAGTATACAAATGATCATACATGGTTTAGCAGTCAATAAATGTAAGTGAATCCAAACTTCTCCCTTACCAGTTTCAACTGAAATGGGCCTACCATTTGATATAGCAGTGTGAGGGGTTGAGAGGGCCCACCTCGCAGGGGACTGTTTCCTGACTACTGCCGAGGTGTAATGGTCTTTCTGGCGCTTATAGCTGCCAAGCATCACCCAGATGGGTGCTACACTTCAGTAGTGGACTATCCAGCCTACCTACAGAGGAGGAGGAGGAGGAGACAACAGACGAGGTGCCTGATGAAGATCTCTGGGCTTGTCTAAGTAACTGACTGACACTGCTCCCTCTCTGTGCCATCGATGCTCCCTCCACTTAAGCTACTGCCCAGCCTTCCTGAACTGCTTGTCTGAATGTAACAGTATAGCTTCCGTCCCTCTCCTCGCCCCTACCTGGGCTCGAACCAGGGACCCTCTGCACACATCGACAACAGCCACCCTCGAAGCATCGTTACCCATCGCTCCACAAAAGCAGCGGCCTTTGCAGAGCAAGGGGAACAACTACTTCAAGGTCTTGGAGCGAATGACATCACCGATTGAAACGCTATTAGCACGCACCCTGCTAACTAGCTAGCCATTTCACATTGGTTACATGAACAACACCTTATCTGAATCTGTGGAAGACCATCGCCCAAGACTTGCCAGATCTTTTATACATTTTTACAGCGTTTTTGAGATTCTGTTTGTAATGCAAAAAGATATAAAAATAAATATATTGTAGTTTGTTGCTAGCTTGGTTAGCTCATAGCTAGCTAGCTGTGTTGGTGTTTGCGATGTCATTTTGGCTAACTAGCTTAATTGCACAGGCTGCATTTGTTCTATATCCGTGTTGTTACAATAACCAAACGGTTGGATAAACAAATTATTTGTGAAACCACAATGTAAGGCAGCAGGTGACATGATTGGCTGTTGCATGCAATTTTATTTGCATTTGAGTTCCTTCATGTAACAGCAAAGTTGCTTGAGATGATGTCATTTGCAACTAAAATTGCATGAAAGTTGCTTCATGTAATCCAAGCCTTGGAGATCAGCAGATCACTGACATGCTGCACATCTAGAGGGACCGTTCTGCTAGCCATGACGCAGAGTGTGTGTGTTTGTTATGCTAGCCATGACCCAGCAGCTTTGTAGCCTGCTGCTTGCCTTCCGGGCGAACTCCCCGAGATGCCCAACTTCTAAATGTCACTCAGTGGAAAGGTTTTCAAAAGTTTAGGTTAGGTCTCTTCCCTTTAGTAGCAAAGGCTACGGGCAGCCTATCTATACAACCCTATCTAGTTGTGTACGTTTGTGTGTTCTGTGTGTGTGTGTTCCCTGTTTCCCCCTAGTTCTAACATGTCATCACCGTGTCTCCATAGATGATCAGTGCGGAGGCTCCAGTGCTGTTTGCCAAGGCAGCTCAGATCTTCATCACAGAGCTCACGCTGAGGGCCTGGATTCACACTGAAGACAACAAGAGACGCACCTTACAGGTCAGTTACACCCTCCCTAGTGTGTAAAGAGGTCACGCACGCATCTTCTCTAGTCTGTAAAGAGGTCACGCGCCTGCGCGCGCACACAGATGCACATGCAGTCTGCTGACCCAATTTTACATTTAAAGACAACACATGCAGTTGTGCTGGTCCCTGTGTGTGTGTGTGTGTGTGTGTGTGTGTGTGTGTGTGTGTGTGTGTGTAGAGGCCCCACACTGCCATCCCCTGAGGACCGGCTCTGTTAAAATCCTTTTCTGTCTGTCCCCTCTGAAAGCAAACCTTGGCTCCCGTGACCCACTTTTACTCGCAACACCATTTTGCTCTCTTATCCCAGAGCCAGGAGAATTACATGGATCCTGGAGTGACGCTAGGGAATGGGGAAGACCTAGAGAGAGACAAAGTGAAAGCGATTGTGGGGAGAGAGTGTGAGAGAAGAGAACTGGAGAGCGAGTGAGAGAAGTAAGAGGAAGGGAGAGGGAGAAAAGAGGGAGACTGGGAGAGGGATAGAAAAGAGAGGGAGAGAAAAGAGTGGGTTGATCAGAGTGGTTTTGAAAGCCCGGGCTAGTCGCACCTGTGTGTCAGAGGGCAGACTAGCCAGTCAGCCATACAATGAAACATTAAAGCAGAGTGCCCCAGTTCTCTCTCTTCTTCATCCATGCACACAGAGCCTTCAGAAAGTATTCACACCCCTTCACTCACAGTCTTTCCACATTTTGTTGTGTTACAAAGTGGTATTCAAATACATTTAATTGAAATGTCTTGTCAACCTTCTACACAACATACTCTGTCAAAGTCTAAGAAATATTCTAACATAAAAAATAAAATAAAAAATTACAATAAATACTAGTATCTTGATTAGATAATTATTCAACCCCGAGTCAATACATGTTAGAATCACAGCTATTACAGCTGTGAGTTTTTTGGGGTATGTCTCTAAGAGCTTTGCACACCTGCATTGTACAATATTTGCTAGACAGCCATTTTTAAGTCTTGCCATAGATTTCGAAGCCAATTTAGGTCACAACTGTATCTAGGCCACTCAGAAATGTTCAATGTCATCTTGGTAAGCAACTCCAATTTGCAAGGTTGCTAGCCAACTAGCGCTACGTTAGCAATGCATTAGTCAGCCAGTTGCTATCAACACCTATCTTACAGCTGCATTAAATTAAACCATCTAACCAGTTATCAAATAATGTTACCGGTTTATGTAGTTATCTTGGCCAGCTAGCTAAAGTTAGCTGGCTAAGCTAGCTAGCAGGCTAAAATAACTAAGTAATCTAGCCAACCACCACCGTCAACAAAGATAAGTAGTAAGCCTGGTCTAGCACAGGCAGGGACCCACAGAACACACACAAAAAAGCCAGCAGATGTGAAGTAGAGAAAGCGGAGACTTAACGATTGACGGTTGGGTCATTCTCACGGAACTGGTATTTAACCCAAAAATTCTCAAGTGTTATTTTTCACGAAATGACCTTTTGGTTCACTGAGATTAGGATCAGATATTATGCATTTTTCCACAAAAATGCACTATATATATATATTATTTATTTATTTATTTTCCCCCCACAATTCCACAATTACCAGTGCAAAAATGTGAATTACCGCAACTGTTTATCCAAGGTCTTTACAGGTAATATTGGTTTATTAAGATGTGGATATTCGTGGCATATAAGAGAATAACTTAAACTTTATTTCAAAACTGATTGGAGTGTTACGGTAATGAGACCACGCACACTGGTTTTATGTAATAAATATTTTAGTTTAATGTAGATTTAAAGTAGTATACCATTTTTAAATGACAAATTACAGCAAGATATTTTGTTTTATTCAAATAAGTTAGGTTTTTCTAAAGTAAAATTGTATAAAATTACCAGAGAATTTAATCGACGCATTTCGGTAATGGGAATTTGGGGTGGAAATCTATTTAAAGTAACACAACATGATAGTTGATTGTTACAGATGCATCATGGTTTTGTAACCCCATTTGCTGCAGACATGTTTAAAATTGGTTTCATGATAATCACCTAGCTGAGTTGGCTAAGGAGAGAGGTGCTTCAGAGGGAGAGGCCATTTCACCAACCGAGGGCGAGTCTGCTAATCCAATAGCGATATAGTGAGGTAAATCTAAAGACAGATTCCAGAGGCAATCATCCAGAGGCGGCATTGGTCACAGGAGATGAGGAGGAGAGTCTACAATAAGACGGCGATCGTAGGAAAACTCCAGGCAGATTGAAATGATCACAACAGCACAGTCAGTCATCTACGGTAGCTCGCTAGTACTAAGCCAAGGTTGGAAAAACTCTGGTACCCTACTTTGTGGAGATCACGCGGCCCCCACGTGTGGGGAATCTGATTGGTTGTTTACTTAACACCGCCATGTGTTTGGTGGATTATAGCTCACCACTGACAACACTCGGTCTGCATGGCTAGTGGCTAACGTTAGCCAACTCAAGCTAACTAACGCAGAGTAGTTTCTCCATAAGACGTTGAGAAATAGCGCATTGTAGTTTAGAAGATATCCCTGGACATAAGTTATTAAATATGTTTAAAAAACTAAACATAAGTATGTTTGTAGTTATAGGTAACCATATCGTGACTACAACTAAGTTACTAAGTCTTTGACCACACTGTGTTTTTACTTTGGTGAGTAAAAACAAATGCTTCCTACCCTTTAATAACCTTGAAATAGAATGCCAATTTGGTTTCAAGTTCCTCACGTTAATTGCATTTTTACACCACAGGTGGTGTTACATGTGTTTTATTAATAAGACAGCTCTGTTTGCAATCACACTCATTCTATCTCTCTTTCACACACTCCGGCTCTCGTCGGTGCTAGGGTTCCGTTGTGCCAACGGCACGCCGATCAGGGTCTCCATGGCTACGCTCATCAATATAACAACTGTGGATGTGACCCAGTGTTACCTGATATATTAATCTCACAGCGCTATAAATACACATATGTAGGGGGCCCCAATGGGGGACTTAGATGCCAATATCCTGTGGAAAATGACACACACACTAGAGGAGTGGGCCTCGGGAGGACAGTGATGCTAAGAATACATCACACAACTAACTCTCGGTGTCCTTAATCTGGTGCTGCTCACAGTGGGCCTTTGGCTCTATGGCTAATTCTGCTGTTTTTACATGGTATGTGTTGATTGAAGTAGGCAAAGCTTTTTACAGTTCCACTGAGAGCAAACTCCTTTTTACTATTGTTTACAAAGCTGTTCGAGTTTGACCTAGAAGTTTTTATAAACTGTCTTTTCTTCGAACGCTTTCAAAAAGGCTATATTTGGAGCAACAGCAGAAGTACAAAGCCGATTTTATATTTAGCCTAGTTTTTTCACATACTGATGAGGAGCCTAATGTTCAGCCTCAACTCTTATTTCCTGTGTTACAGAGGAACGACATTGCCATGGCGATAACGAAGTTTGACCAGTTTGACTTCCTTATCGACATTGTGCCCCGGGACGAGCTCAAGCCCCCCAAACGACAGGTAGGGTGTGTGTGTGTGTGGGTCTATCTACATTTACTTTCAGGACCCCGTCAGGGTGGAGTACCACTCCTGGCAGCCTAGAGACGCTGTAAACATCCTTGACTGGAAGCTGGGGTTTGGACAGCAAGGGCTTTCAGTCGGATGTTTGCAGCGTCTGGCTGCCCATTACTTCCAACAGTGCCACCATAGCCTCTAATCTCCATCAGAACCACCACCAATACACCACCATAGCCTCTAATCTCCATCAGAACCACCACCAATACACCACCATAGCCTCTAATCTCCATCAGAACCACCACCAATACCCCATTTTAATCACTATCAACATAATCACCACTGTGTTAACGGCTGCCCCCTCTACCACATTACAGTCCTGACTCAGATTGATGGTGTGTTAGGCTGAACAGTGGCTCCTAAGCATTTTAAGTTGTGGCCACCTAAATAGACCGATTCACCAAGTCTGTGGCCAGGGGTGTAAACATCCTACACTCTCAGCTGTGACATCATCGAGCTGGGAGAGGGGTGTTTACGCTTCTGGTGATGGGGAAACTGCCACCTCCTACAGTACCCTGGAAGATCAACCAACCCGCACCTTTTAGGGAACTGTTACCTTGTACTTCTGACAATGATGAGGCCTTGAGTTGACTTTTCTGAGCACAAAGAAATATGGTGCTTGTAGTACTGTGGCATTGCTCTAGCTGGCAGTTGTTAGACCATATCAGACTAGACACAAAGAGCCTTCATGCTTGTTAATGGCTGACGAAATGTCCAATGTGTCATTGAATGAGCTTTCCATTCACAGTTTATGATTAAAACATTCTCAATAGTGTGCCAAGGTCTTGTTTTCATGAATGGAAATGATCCCTTTCTGTCTGCTGAAGTGTTCTTGTGTTCTGAAAAGTGTTGTTGGGTTGTGAAGACCCATAAGGCCTTGAGCCTGAGTGTTGTCGACTGGGATCATCAAGGTCCTACAGTGCTAATGGATCCTCCGGCTGTGTTCCAATCGGTACCCTATTCCCTATGTAGTGCACTACTTTTGACCAGGGCCCATAGGGCTCCCATAGGGCTCTGGTCAAAAGCAGTGCACTGAATAGTGAATATGGTGCCATTTGGGATGTACCCTCTATTTAGAATCACATTACTCATCCATCCAGGCCCTATCAGTTATTAATCTGGGTCTCTTACCTATTGTATTACACTGGCAAAATAATTCATGGAGATGTAATGGACTGATAGGCTTCTCTGTTATCCCCTCTCTCTTTCTCTCACCATCTCTCTCGCTCTCTCTCACCATTTCTCTCTTTTTTTCTCTCTCTCTCTTTCTTGCCCCCTCTCTTTTTGTATGTGTACAGGAGGAGGTGCGTCAGTCGGTGGCCCCAGCAGAGCCGGTTCAGTACTACTTCACCCTGGCTCAGCAGCCAGGCCAGGTGCAGGGCCAGCAGGCCACTGGACAACAGGCTACCACCATCCAGCCTGGACAGATCATCATTGCACAGCCACAGCAAGGACAGGTAAACTGGAGAACAGACCTGCACTGACACAGACGGAGAGACCACGTGTGCAGACACACACACACCACACCAGACACACGGAGCATACTACTCCACAAACAACCGGTAAGCTACCAACAGTCAGCCTAGGCAGAGATGTAGTGTACACCACACACACCGTGACACAGCCTGGCAGATCACCAGCTCTCCTAACACTCTCCCAGTCAACAACCCTCTCCAACCCTGTCCACTATAAAGCAGTGTGAATGGGGTAATAACAGTGGGTTTTATTGATATTATCCTTGGCAAGCACAGCCAAACCACACTCTGGCCTCCACTCTTTCCCACCAGCAGGGATGAATGTCCCGTTCACACCCAGCACACAAACACACAGCTATATAAGCAGTGATACAGGGCCATTTGATCTGCCCACTTCAGTCACTCCCCTCTCTGCTGGATGTCCAGAACAGTACAGTAACACTACGGCTGTGTCCCTGTCACCCTATTCCCTATTCAGTGCACTACTTTTGACCAGGGCCCATAGGGATTAGGGTGCCATTTGGGATGCAACCCAGACTCCCTGTGAGACTGCTCTCTGCCACTCCGCTGTACTTATCTCTGAAGAGGAGGAACATATGAGTAAACAGATGGGTGGGTTGCCCCCTCATCCCTAGTCTTTTTCCTTCTCTGAGTGTGGTTCCCCAGGCACCCCTCTGTCTCTCTTTTGTGTTCCCTCTCTTGCTCCATTATTCTCCCTCCCTGTTGAATGTGTTCTCTCTCCTTGCTTCAGCAGGCTGCCTTCGTTTCACTGATCTGTCACAGTTCCAAAACCACAGTCAGGCTAGAGCTGCTACTGTTACTACCACAGTCCCCTTACAGTCACCGAGCAGAGCAGGGGAGGTCACTACATGGCTGGCACCTTAGAATAGGTGACTAGTTTAGACTACTGGGTTACAGTTAAGAGGCCAGGGAGGAAAGGGATGGTGGGATGGAAGAGGGGATAGGATCTGAAAAACAGATGGATAAAGTGTGAGATACCTGGGGATTGAGGGAGGAGGGTAATGAGGTCCTAATTCATTGCTCAATTCGTGTGTGTGTGTGTCTTTGCCAGATTTGCCTGCTAAAGAGCTTTCGGTGTCACTAGTCGTCACTGTTGCACCAGTTCTGTCACATTCCCACAAAGTCCCTAACGGACTTATCTGTTACGAAACCAAACCTCCATTTCTATTGCACATCTACAGTGTCTTATTGGAACACCCATTTCCTACTGTAGGATGCATCCTTATCTTCATTAACAGCTGTTATTTCTCCATTAAATCTGCATCCCTTCTGCTCTATGCATTTCTTCCAACCATAATTCAGTTCACATGCTCATTGTTTGTTGTGTGTGATCTGATGACCGGTGCCTGACTGTGTGTGTGTGTGTGTGTGTGTGTGTGTGTGTGTGTGTGATCTGATGACCGGTGTCTGACTGTGTGTGTGTGTGATCTGATGACCGGTGTCTGACTGTGTGTGTGTGTGATCTGATGACCGGTGTCTGACTGTGTGTGTGATCTGATGACCGGTGTCTGACTGTGTGTGTGTGTGTGATCTGATGACCGGTGTCTGACTGTGTGTGTGTGTGATCTGATGACCGGTGTCTGACTGTGTGTGTGTGTGTGTGTGTGTGTGTGTGATCTGATGACCGGTGTCTGACTGTGTGTGTGTGATCTGATGACCGGTGTCTGACTGTGTGTGTGTGTGTGTGTGATCTGATGACCGGTGTCTGACTGTGTGTGTGTGTGTGTGTGATCTGATGACCGGTGTCTGACTGTGTGTGTGTGTGATCTGATGACCGGTGTCTGACTGTGTGTGTGTGTGATCTGATGACCGGTGTCTGACTGTGTGTGTGTGTGATCTGATGACCGGTGCCTAACTGTGTGTGTGTGATCTGATGACCGGTGCCTAACTGTGTGTGTGTGATCTGATGACCGGTGCCTGACTGTGTGTGTGTGTGATCTGATGACCGGTGCCTGACTGTGTGTGTGATCTGATGACCGGTGCCTGACTGTGTGTGTGTGTGTGTGATCTGATGACCGGTGTCTGACTGTGTGTGTGTGTGTGTGTGTGTGATCTGATGACCGGTGTCTGACTGTGTGTGATCTGATGACAGGTGTGTGTGTGTGTGTGTGTGTGTTTGTTTGCTACTTTTTCCTCTGCACTCTGCATGTGCTTGTAGTCATGTTTGTAAAGCTCCCTCTTTCTCTTCCTCTCTCTTCCTTCCCCCCTTCAGGTGCTGCAGGGGACCACAATGCAACAGTTACAGCAGGTGCAGGTAGCCCAGTCACAGGGCACACCTATCACGGTAACCCCCCCCCTCCATCTGAAACACCCCTCCCCATCCCAGTACTCCTAGTTGTAGGGTGAAGTTGCTCCTAGATGCTGATCTTGGATCAGTTTTTCAATTACCCCACTAAATAGTTAAGGTTAGGGTTGGGAGAGGGGATGCTGATTCTAGATCTGTACCTAGTGGAAATGTCATCCCGGAGCGCACCCCTCCACATTTAATCAGGAAGGTTAGTTTACCCCATGAGGGCCTTCCTTTCTCTCCTGTCCATCTCATCTCCACTTGGTGCTCCAGGTCTGCAGTTTAACTTTTGACTCAGCAGCAGCTGGCTCATTAGGGATGTTAGTCAGATTAGCTGTCTCATTAGGGACGTTAGTCAGATCAGATTAGCTGTCTCATTAGGGACGTTTGTCAGATTAGCTGTCTCATTAGGGACGTTAGTCAGATCAACTGGCTCATTTAGTGATGTTAGTCAGAATAGCTGTCTCATTTAGTGATGTTAGTCAGAATAGCTGTCTCATTAGGGACGTTAGTCAGAATAGCTGTCTCATTAGGGACGTTAGTCAGAATAGCTGTCTCATTAGGGACGTTAGTCAGATTAGCTGTCTCATTAGGGACGTTTGTCAGATTAGCTGTCTCATTAGGGATGTTAGTCAGATCAACTGGCTCATTTAGTGATGTTAGTCAGATCAGATTAGCTGTCTCATTAGGGACGTTAGTCAGAATAGCTGTCTCATTAGGGATGTTAGTCAGATCAGCTGGCTCATTAGATTAGATCAGTTGGCTCATTATGGACGTTAGATCCGATCGGCTGGTTTATTAGGGACGTTAGATCCGATCTGCTGGTTTATTAGGGACGTTAGATCCGATAGGCTGGTTTATTAGGGACGTTAGATCTGATCGGCTGGTTTATTAGGGACGTTAGATCCGATCGGCTGGTTTATTAGGGACGTTAGATCTGATCGGCTGGTTTATTAGGGACGTTAGATCCAATCGGCCGGTTTATTAGGGACGTTAGATCTGATCGGCTGGTTTATTAGGGACGTTAGATCCAATCGGCCGGTTTATTAGGGACGTTAGATCTGATCGGCTGGTTTATTAGGGACGTTAGATCCGATCGGCTGGTTTATTAGGGACGTTAGATCTGATCGGCTGGTTTATTAGGGACGTTAGATCTGATCGGCTGGTTTATTAGGGACGTTAGATCTGATCGGCTGGTTTATTAGGGACGTTAGATCTGATCGGCTGGTTTATTAGGGACGTTAGATCCGATCGGCTGGATTTCTTTCTTTCCTTCTTTTTTTGGGACAATCATCACATTACATGTCTCAGTCCCCAGACTCTGTCGTTCAACAATGAATCTTCCTTCTCCACCCTGAAGGGAGGGGCTCCAATGACCATGCAGGTGGGAGACCAGCAGGTCCAGATAGTACAGGCGTCGTCCCAGGGCCAGACCCAGACGGTGCAGTCAGGACAGACCATGCAGGTCATGCAGCAGATAATCACCAACTCCGCAGAGATCCAGCAGATACCAGTAAGAGAGACAGATATAGAGGAGGAAAGTCTCCTAGAATGACCTTACTGGAAAGATTATAATCATTTTAAAGCTCCATTTTCTAATGAAATTTACACAACATTTTCTTCAGTTAAATATTGGAGATAAATCTCCTTATAGTTGGTAAACCTTATACTGTCCTCCATTTTGACGCTCTGCTCTAACTAGCTCAGTGATCATGATAACCTCTGCGTTGTGTATCTATGACCTTCCCATCCTAAAGTGTGTCTCCCCCGTGTGGTGGCTGTGTGCAGGTGCAGCTGAACAATGGTCAGTTGCAGTACATTCGGCTGGCACAGCCTGTCTCTGGCACACAGGTGGTTCAGGGACAGATCCAGACGCTGGGTAACACTCAGCAGGTACAGGTACTGAACATGGACCTTTAACAAAAATCCATAGTATCGCATCAGAACACTTCGTTGTTCTGTAATATAGTGTCTGGTATGGTATCACTGTTAGTTTATGAAATAACATTAAGGTAGTAACATATGATAACATTCAAAATATGATATGATTATTCATCTTAAAAATGTGTGCTGTCAATATTGTTTTGTAAATCTATTTCTATATTGTTAATTTCCTTCAGTTGCATTTTAATAGAGGTGTAGGTTTGAATAGTGGCTGTGTGAAGCACTGTGACTGACTGACTCCTCTCTCTCTCTCTCTGGTTTGTTCTCAGATTACACAGACAGAGCAAGGCCAGCAGCAATTCAACCAGTTTACTGACGGACAGGTAAGAGGAACATCTCAGTGACCTCCCACTCCTGTCGCTCGCTCACTCACTCACATCCTTTACTCTCTCTCTCTCTTTCTCTCTCTCTCTCTCCTTACAGCAGTTGTATCAGATTCAGCAGGTGATGCCGGCAGGACAGGACCTGAGCCAGCCGTTGTTCATCCAGTCCACCAATCAGACGGCTGATGGACAGGTCACCACACAGGTCAGCACAGACTGAGGCTCTGGAAGCATCCTCCTGACCACCAAACCATTGACCACACCACCTGCTACCATCCATAAGGACAACACTGGCTCAAACGCCAAGGGACCTCCTAGGAGGCGTCCAAAATGGTCAAAAGTAGAGCCCAATATAGAGTGCCATTTGGGGTGTACCCTTACTCTCATTCAATACACTGGTCTATGACATGATACCGGTACTTAAAAGGAACTGTCTGACAACAATAGTTCTTAATTCAGTATACTGGGTCAGATACCAGAGGGACTGCTCTACAACTCCCTCTCATTCCCATTTAATATCGTCTCTCTCTGCCTCCGTTAGTTCCTCCAGGCACCCACTCTCACCTGATACGTTCCCCAAAAAAGCCCCCATTCATGAGAGCTACACACAGGGTATCCGAACACTGAATCCTCCAGGACCCAACTCTCCTCTGTTTTAGTGACCAGCTGTTCATCCTCAATGTCTGTAAACCCTTTATGTACAAACCTCCTCTGTATATTCTCTGTCTCTCTGTGAAGTACACCATATGGGTGGCTCTTGTGTTCTCTATGGGTACGTCCCAAGTGGCTCCCTATTCCCTATACAATGCACTCGTTTTGACCACAGTCCAAAGGGTTTCGGTCAAAAGTAGTGCTCTATATAGGGAATAGAATGCATTGGGATGCATCCTATGGAAGGCTTGGCCCTTGTTTTGTCTACAAGCCAAGAGAACATAAATCCTTTGTTTGTAATGTTTTTATGTGTAGACGTTTCAAATAATAATCTATAAAGCCATACTCTTACCTAACCCATTTATTTCACAATAAATCATTGTCAATTGTACGAGACCAGCCATGATAGGTCAATTAAGTTATGTTAGTTTCTGGCAGGTTTTTCACATTGACGAGACATTGCCATCGATGAAAGGGCTTCTAACTGTATGATTGAGTTTGAATTTTGTATGTATGACCTCCGTGTGTGTGTGTGTGAGTGTGTCATTCAATATTGTGCAGTTACTGCAGTATACTTTCCCCATGGCCCAGTGATCCTATTCACCTCTTCAGTGCCCCCCCCCCCTCTTCTCTGTTTCCTCTTCTATCCCCTCTCCGTCTCTCCATTCATTTCCACTGATCTATCATTGTTAGAGCAGGAATTGGTTAGACATTTCTGTCTCTATGCAGTCTCTTCTTTCTCCCCTTCTCTCGTTTTCTTTCTCTTTACTGTTTCCTGTATCCAGAGAGGTTTGTGGTTCTCCTGCCTCCTCTGAGGAAGCCTCCTGTATAAAAACAACTCCACTGGGAGAAAGGCCTCTTTTTATAAACTCTTATTTTGAAATCCTGTTGTAACTTGTCAACGTTAATGAGTTTTTATGATCACCCCTCTCCCTCCTCCCCTTTCTTATTTAGTAAGTTTAATTGTTATCATTGCTGTTCTTATTATTGTCTATTTGCATGTAGTTTAAACTGCCAGCATGATATGCAATAGATGGGTAGACATTCTATTTCGTAAGCAAACTTTGGGTTTGTGAGAAAATAAAATGCAAATAAAAAACATTACATGCCATATTTTTTCAGCAGAAGTTTTTCTGCATTTTTCCCCCCAACAGTATTGTTGTGATGTGTGCATAAAAAAAAGATTATGTAAGAGGATTTAAATCTATTCATAAACTATTGGTAACCACTGTGTAGTACAACAGGCACTGTTCTTTAGCAAAGCAATTTCGCACACCGTATAGCCATTTTGGGTACTTCAGATAATTACAGACATCTGTGATAATCCACGGATTTCTGTGCGGCCTTCTCACATAGAATATATCAAATAATTAAATAAGATCATTTAAAAATAACAATAGAATAACAAAGCTTTAAAATATGATCTTGAATATAAACCATCAATGGAATGGAGCCAATGGAATGGCATCAAACGCATGGCAACCATGTATTTGATGTATTTGATACCATTCCACTCATTCTGCTCCAGCCATTGCACATCTATTTGACTGAAGTCAATAATTGTAAGAGTTGCAGTGTTAATTGAAAATAATGCATTGTTGATAATTTTTTCATACATTTTGGTATTTTCTCCTGAACCATATGGTATATCCACTAGAAACTCATGGACACAGATTTAAAAAATGAATAATATATTAATATATTTGACTAATGTTGCCATAGGTTATCTGTTTATTACCAAAATGACAGAAGATTCTGGTGATTTTGTTAGATTACCAGTAGTTTAGCAACCCTAAATGTATGTGCTCTATGGCCACACAGTAGGTGTCTTAAGTTTTCACCCTCTTGAATTTCTTCACATTTTTGTTACAAATTAAAAATGGATTTGTCATTTTCTGTCAACTTTCTACGAAAAATACACTAATGTCAAAATGAAAGATGTGTTTATTTATATAAAATAAACGCTAATAAATACCTTGGTTTAGATAAGTATTCACCCCTCTGTGTCAATGCATGTTAGAAACCCCTTTCGGCAGTGATTACAGCTGTGTCTCCTTGGATAAGTCTCTTATTTGCACATGATTATTTTCCAAACTCTTTAAGCTCTGTTAAGGTGTTGGGGATGATGGCTAGACAAAACATTTTCAAGTCTTGCCATAATGTTTCAATCAGATTTATGTCAAAATTGTAACTTGGCCATTCACAAACATTCACTGTCTCTTCAAATTTATTTATATAGCCCTTCGTACATCAGCTGATATCTCAAAGTGCTGTACAGAAACCCAGCCTAAAAACCCAAACGGCAAGCAATGCAGGTGTAGAAGCACGGTGGCTAGGAAAAACTCCCTAGAAAGGCCAAAACCTAGGAAGAAACCTAGAGAGGAACCAGGCTATGTGGGGTGGCCAGTCCTCTTCTGGCTGTGCCGGGTGGAGATTATAACAGAACATGGCCAAGATGTTCAAATGTTCATAAATGACCAGCATGGTCGAATAATAATAAGGCAGAACAGTTGAAACTGGAGCAGCAGCACAGTCAGGTGGAAGTTGAAACTGGAGCAGCAACATGGCCAGGTGGACTGGGGACAGCAAGGAGTCATCATGTCAGGTAGTCCTGGGGCATGGTCCTAGGGCTCAGGTCCTCCGAGAGGGAGAAAGAAAGAGAAGGAGAGAATTAGAGAACGCACACTTAGATTCACACAGGACACCGAATAGGACAGGAGAAGTACTCCAGATATAACAAACTGACCCCAGCCCCCCAACACATAAACTACTGCAGCATAAATACTGGAGGCCGAGACAGGAGGGGTCAGGAGACCCTTCTTAGTTAACGCCTCCAGTGTAGATTGGCGTTGTTGTAGGTTACTGTCCTGCTTCAAGGTGAATTCCTCTCCCAGTTTCTGGTGTAAGCAGGCTGAAGCAGGTTTTCCTCTAGGATTTCTCCTGTGCTTGCTTAGCCATACCATGATGCAGTCACCACCATGCTGGAAAATAAGGAGTCAGTTACTCAGTGGTGTGTTGTGTTGGATTTGCCCCAAACATAAGGCTTTGCATTTAGGCCAAAAAGTGTATTCCTTTAACAAGTATTTCGGTCGTATTACTTTAGTGCCTTGTTGCATGTTTTGGACTATTTTTATTTAGTATATGTTTATTTTCACTGTCATTTAGGTAATTATTGTGGAGTCACTACAATGTAGATCCATCCTCAGTTTACTCCCATCACAGCCATTGACCTCCGTAGCTGTTTTAACTTGACCATGCTTAAAGAGATAATCAATGTCTGATTTGTTATTTTTACCTATCAACCAATCACTGCCCTTCTTTGTGAGGCTTCTGAAAAGCTTCATGGTCTTTGTAGTTGAATCTATGCTTGAATTGTAATACTTGACTGAGGGATCTTACAGATGAAGTGTTAGTCATTCAAAAAGCATTTCAACCCTTATTTCACACAGAGTGAGTCCATGTAACTTATGTGATTTGTTAAGCCACATTTGACTCCTGAATGAATTTAGACTTGCCTAAAAGAAGGTGGTGATATACAGTGACATTATGAAGTATTTTGTGTAGCTCAATGACAAAAACAAAAAAAACTATTTCAATCCCACTTTAACACAACAAAATTTGAAAGAAATCAAGAGGGTTGAATACTTATGATACCCAAAATGTATAGATTACAACACCTTGATTTATTGCCCCATATAGGTTTATAACACATTTGCACTGAACACAAATATAAATGCAACATGCACCAATTTCAAAGATTTTACTGAGTTACAGTTTACATAAGAAAATCAGGCAATTGAAATAAATTCATTAGGCACTTATCTATGGATTTCACAAGACTGGGAATACAGTTATGCATCTGTTAATCACAGATACCTTAAAAAAACAACTGGTGTGATCACGATTTGCCTCATGCATGATTGTGGCCTGTGGAATGTTGTCCCGCTCCTCTTCAATGGCTGTGCGAAGTTGCTGGCTTTTGGCAGGGACTGGAACAGGGACTGGAACACACTCTCGTACACGTTGATCCAGAGCATCCCGAACATGGGTGACATGTCTGGTGAGTATGCAGGCCATGGAAGAATTTGAACATTTTCAGCTTCCTGGAATTGTGTACAGATCCTTGTGACATGGGGCTGTGCATTATCATTCTGAAACATGAGGTGATGGCGGCGGATGAATGGCACGACAATGGGCCTCGGGATCTTGTCACAGCATCTCTGTGCATTCAAATTGCCATTGATAAAATGCAATTGTGTTCATTGTCTGTATCTTATGCCTGCCCATACCATAACCCCACCACCACCATAGGGCAATCTGTTCACAACATTGACATCAGTAAACTGCTTGCCCACACAACGCCATGCACCATGTACAGTCGAAATCGGGGTTCATCTGGGAAGAGCACACTTTTCCAGTATGCCAGTGGCCATCGAAGGTGAACATTTGCCCACTGAAGTTGGGTACATCGGCGGAACTGCAGTCAGGTCAAGACCCTGGTGAGGACGACGAGCATGCAGATGAGGTTCCCTGAGACTGTTTCTGACAGTTTGTGCAGAAATTCTTCAGTTGTGCAAACCCACAGGTACATCAGCTGTCCAGGTGGCTGGTCTCAGATGATCCCGCAGGTGAAGAAGCTGGATGTGGAGGTTCCTGGGCTGGTTTGGTTACACGTGGTCTTAGGTTTTGAGGCTGGTTGGACGTTTTGCCAAATTCTCTAAAATGACATTGGAGGCTGCTTATGGTAGAGTAATTAACATTAAATGATCTGGCACCAGCTCTGCTGGACATACTGCAGTCAGCATGTCAATTGCAAACTCCCTCAAAACTTGAGACATCTGTAGCATTGTGTTGGGTGACAAAATTGTATATTTTAGAGTGGCCTTTTTTGTCCCCTGCACTAGGTGCACCTGTGTAATGATCATGCTGTTTAATCAGCTTCTTTATATGCCACACCTGTCAGGTGGATGGATTATCTTGGCAAAGGTGAAATGCTCACTAACAGGGATGTAAACAAATTTGTACACAACATTTGAGAGAAAAGCATTTTTTTGTGCGTCTGAATAATGCCTGGGATCTTTTATTTCATCTCATAAAACATGGGACCAGCACTTTACATGTTGCTTCTACATTTTTATAACAAACACATTTTTGCAGTGCACTGCAGTAGTATTTTAGGGCAAAAGTCCATTTATCTAAGTTCCACCCCTAGAGTCCCATACTTCAAGATCAGAACAATGTAGGTCCTACTGTTTTTTCTCTCACTTCTCTACTTCTGGAATGGGCTGTTCGTTGTGAAAGGGCAAGCGGGCAACAATGGAATCACGAGTTCGTTAGTTAGTTGGCTGGAGACAGCTCAGCCCTTTAGAGATCAGACAGCATTCCTTATCCGACCTAAATCTTAAAAGGAAAAGAGGTAATTATGCTGGGACAGAAAATTAGGGAGACACATAGTTCCCTCACACCTCGAGGAATTGGTTTTGTCACACAGGCCAAAACTGCAACTTGTCAACAAAAAAGGTTGTAATATTACAGATATTTCCCTATAAGAATCAGTTATTATTACTAAGACCAGGAGTTTTCTCAGGAATATCACTTGGCCCAACCAGGCCCTATCTATGTAATGTATAAGTAGGGCCAGGAGTTATTCCTGTCTGCATGACTGACCATGAAAAACTCCTGGTTCTACTTATTACTAACCTCTTCCCCAGGTGGGCCGGCGAGTCTAATGTATGGCTAATGGAAAGATTTACTCAGCCCTATCTTTGTGGGTGGGTATTTAAAATCTGTCTTGTCTAATAACAGGGCTAGGTCTATGTTTGTCAATCAGGCTTTGAAGGGGCTAGGCTTTCTTTGGTTGGGTCAGTGAGGGTTTTAAGGGGCTAGTCTTTCTTTGGTTGGGTCAGTGAGGGTTTTAAGGGGCTAGGCCTTCTTTGGTTGGGTCAGTGAGGCTTTGAAGGGGCTAGGCTTTCTTTGGTTGGGTCGGTGAGGGTTTTAAGGGGCTAGGCCTTCTTTGGTTGGGTCAGTGAGGCTCTGAAGGGGCTAGTCCTTCTTTGGTTGGGTCAGTGAGAGTTTTAAGGGGCTAGGCCTTCTTTGGTTGGGTCAGTGAGGGTTTTAAGGGGCTAGGCCTTCTTTGGTTGGGTCAGTGAGAGTTTTAAGGCTGGACACAGTTTAGGTTATGAGACACAGGTAAACAGTGACACTATTCTGGTCTGTAAGCCTACTGGTGGATTGGGATGCGTTCCTGCACTAATCGACTTAATTGCTGAACAATAACTGCATTAATGAGTACAGACTCATGCTCACCTCCGTCTAATAAGGGGCAATGAGGACTGCGAGAAATGTTTGAGCTTAAGTCAAGCGTGAATAGGATTGTCCAACGCTATTTTTCTTTGCTGCCCCGTCCTCTTGAATCAAGGGAACCTCAGAGAGATGAATTAGGGCTGACTGCCCTGGCTCCACATTGGGGCTAAATCCTAAATGGCACCCTATTCCCTATCTAGTGCACTCCTTTTGACCAGGGCCCATAGTGCTCCCATGGTTCTCTGGTCAGAAGTTGTGTCCTATATAGGGAAGAGGATGCCATTTGGAACGCACACTGTAACTTGTGATATGGCCGCCACACCAGCTCCTCTTACCAAGTTAACCACACAGATCGTATTAAGACGAGTTGACTTTAAGTTAGATGGGTTCTGGATCATAATGTGCTCGATGGTATTTATTTTCCTTGAGGTGTGGGAGATCTGTGAGGTGATGGAGCTCATTCTGTGGTTATCCAGAGCTCAGGCATCACAGTTACAAGGCAGAAGGTCAGGGGTCAATCCATGATTGACCAACCAGGATTCAGTATGTAACAGTCTAGTATGAACATAATGTAAATACTCGATGTACATAAATTGAGG
This sequence comes from Oncorhynchus kisutch, assembly GCF_002021735.2. NCBI lineage: Eukaryota > Metazoa > Chordata > Actinopteri > Salmoniformes > Salmonidae > Oncorhynchus > Oncorhynchus kisutch. Next base: position 15,827,027 of record NC_034190.2, read on the forward strand.
GGGATAATCTGATAATAGTTAGATTAAGCCCTGAATTATAATCTTAATCTAACTATTATCAGATTATCCCCTCAATTTGTTTCTAAGCAGTTTCTTCTGAAGACGACTTGGCCTGTTTGTAACTGGACAAACCTGTGGATCTCTGGTCAAATCAGGAGCAAAAAGACTAGACATGATGCAAGTAACTATCTTTAATCTCTTTACGCGAAATACATAGAAAGATAGTACTAAACTAGTCTTAAAAAAAAGTAAAAAATGGTCTGGGGGTGTCACTCTACAGATGGCAATTGTTTGGAGTCCAGAGTTTAAATTGGAGCTGTGACACCGACACACACACACACCTAGCTCGTGTGTGGTTAGGCCTGACTTTTTATAGTGCAGGGCTATCTAGGGACTGTGGCAGATATGCTAGGGGAGTGGAGGCAGTGATGTGAGATTTGTTTTGGAACAACCAACCTTCCTCTCACCCTCTCCTGCAGGAAAAGGAAAGCAGACTACTTCACACTGCCACAGCTGAGCCCTGCTTACTCATAGTTTATAAGAGGCAAGGGGTGGGGGGGGTGGCAGGCAAGGTACAAAAACTATTTTCACAAGTAATGAATGTGCTGGTAGTTAGCGAGGCCTCCACCCATCCGACTGTATCCTCCCAATGCAGACAGACAGACTGTTCAGTTAGTATGTTATTGTTTAAAACCATGTAATATCATGAATATAAATGTTACAACAGTGTATCACTGATAGAATCTTGAGGTTCAAGCCTGTCTGACATTTTCCATCTCTACGTGAATCTTAGAGTGGATTTAGCCAGTTCAGATGTAGGTTAAATGATAGCAGCATCTCTTCAAAGACTACTACCAAGTCTATCACAACATTAAGCAACAAACACAACAGCACACACTGTATCAACAAATACATCTGTGTTTCCCACCCTCATTTTTCCTCTGATGTAAGTGGAATCTGGGGTAGAAAGGAAACGCAAGCAGAATAATGGAATAGAAAGAGGTGAAATAAAACCAAGCAATAGTGTGGTCTGCAGAGGACAATAAGTGGCGTAAGTAAAGCTCCAAGTTGCTCAGCCGATATAAAAGGTTGGTGGGGTCCGTCGGAGCGAGAGCGAGCAGAGTTCTGCACTGTGTACTGCTGATGTGGGGGTATTTTTAAGTTCCCATAGTTTCTCAGTGCGGCTGTCGACTCCTGGAGCTCAGCTAGGCTCTTTGGGGCGTGAGTGAATAGCGGTCTGAGAGCACAGTGAAACGGGATGGAGGAGAGGAGAGCACAACCATACCAGACTGACGCCTGTCCCCTTTGACCCTGTACATTACACGTTGGCACCTGTCCCTTTTGACCCCACATGTTACATGGTGTCACCTGTCCCTTTTGACCCCTCACGTTACATGGTGTCACCTGTGCCCTTTGACCCCTCACGTCACATGGTGTCACCTGTCCCTTTTGACCCCTCACGTTACATGGTGTCACCTGTGCCCTTTGACCCCTCACGTTACATGGTGTCACCTGTGCCCTCTGACCCCTCACATTACATGGTGTCACCTGTGCCCTTTGAACCCTTACATTACATGGTGTCACCTGTGCCCTCTGACCCCTCACATTAAATGGTGTCATCTGTGCCATCTGACCCCTCACGTTACATGGTGTCACCTGTGCCCTCTGACCTCTCACGTTACATGGTGTCTCCCAAAATAACTCCATCCTGATAAAGAAGACAAGAGGACAAGGAGTGTTTCTGATTGTGTGAGTGTTGGCTTGTAATACCAAAGTGGATAGTTGTGCAGTCTGTGGTATATGTGTGTTCACAAGTCCCTCTCTGTGTATTTGTGTTGCTTTCTCAAGTGTACAGTACTGGAGTGTGAGAGAAAGAGTCCGTGTGTGTTTGGGTGTGTATGAAGTGTGTAAGTGTGTTCTTTAGTGCCACTGTGCGTGTGCGTGCGTGCGTGCGTGCGTGCGTGCGTGCGTGCGTGCGTGCGTGCGTGTGTGTGTGTGTGTGTGTGTGTGTGTGTGTGTGTGTGTGTGTGTGTGTGTGTGTGTGTGTGTGTGTGTGCGCGCGCGCGCGTGTGTGTGTGTGCGTGCGTGTGCGAGAGAGTGTCTATGCGTGCACGTGCATGTCTGTGTTAGAGAGGAAGTCAGTGCCTGCTGTTGTAACTGTGACCTTCTCTAGCTGTTGTGTCTTGTCAGAATCAAATCAAATTGATGTACATAGCCCTTCTTACATCAGCTGATACAGTGGGGCAAAAAAGTATTTAATCAGCCACCAATTGTGCAAGTTCTCCCACTTAAAAAGATGAGAGAGGCCTGTAATTTTCATCATAGGTACACTTCAACTATGACAGACAAAATGAGAAATGTTTATCTCAATACTTTGTTATATACCCTTTGTTGGCAATGACAGAGGTCAAATGTGTTCTGTAAGTCTTCACAAGGTTTTCATGCTGGTATTTTGTCCCCTTCCTCCATGCAGATCTCCTCTAGAGCAGTGATGTTTTGGGGCTGTTGCTGGGCAACCTACAAAGATTTTCTATGGGGTTGAGATCTGGAGACTGGCTAGGCCACTCCAGGACCTTGAAATGCTTCTTACGAAGCCACTCTTTATTTGCCCGGGCGGTGTGTTTGGGATCATTGTCATGCTGAAAGACCCAGCCACGTTTCATCTTCAATGCCCTTGCTGATGGAAGGAGGTTTTCACTCAAAATCTCACGATACATGACCCCATTCATTCTTTCCTTTACACGGATCAGTCGTCCTGGTCCCTTTGCAGAAAAACAGCCCCAAAGCATGATGTTTCCACCCCCATGCTTCACAGTAGGTATGGTGTTCTTTGTCCTCCAAACACAACGAGTTGAGTTTTTACCAAAAAGTTATATTTTGGTTTCATCTGACCATATGACATTCTCCCAATCTTCTTCTGGATCATCCAAATGCTCTCTAGCAAACTTCAGACGGGCCTGGACATGTATTGGCTTAAGCGGCGGACACGTCTGGCGCTGCAGGATTTGAGTCCTTGGCGGCGTAGTGTGTTACTGATGGTAGGCTTTGTTACTTTGGTCCCAGCACTCTGCAGGTCATTCACTAGGTCCCCCCGTGTGGTTCTGAGATTTTTGCTCACCGTTCTTGTGATCATTTTGACCCCACAGGGTGAGATCTTGCGTGGAGCCCCAGATTGAGGGAGATTATCAGTGGTCTTGTATGTCTTCCATTTCCTAATAATTGCTCCCACAGTTGATTTCTTCAAACCAAGCTGCTTACCTATTGCAGATTCAGTCTTCCCAGCCTGGTGCAGGTCTACAATTTTGTTTCTGGTGTCCTTTGACAGCTCTTTGGTCTTGACCATAGTGGAGTTTGGAGTGTGACTGTTTGAGGTTGTGGACAGGTGTCTTTTATACTGATAACAAGTTCAAACAGGTGCCATTAATGCAGGTAACAAGTGAAGGACAGAGGAGCCTCTTAAAGAAGAAGTTACAGGTCTGTGAGAGCCAGAAATCTTGCTTGTTTGTAGGTGACCAAATACTTATTTTCCACCATAATTTGCAAATAAATTCATAAAAAAATCCTACAATGTGATTTTCAGGATTTCTTTTCATAGTTGAAGTGTACCTATGATGAAAATTACAGGCCTCTCTCATCTTTTTAAGTGGGAGAACTTGCACAATTAGTGGCTGACTTAATACTTTTTTGCCCCACTGTATATCAAAGTGCTGTACAGAAACCCAGCCTAAAACCCCAAACAGCAAGCAATGCAGGTGTAGAAGCACGGTGGCTAGGAAAACCTCCCTAGAAAGGCCAAAACCTAGGAAGAAACCTAGAGAGGAACCAGGCTATGTGGGGTGGCCAGTCCTCTTCTGGCTGTGCCGGGTGGAGATTATAACAGAACATGGCCAAGATGTTCAAATGTTCATAAATGACCAGCATGGTCATATAATAATAAGGCAGAACAGTTGAAACTGGAGCAGCAGCATGGTCAGATGGACTGGGGACAGCAAGGAGTCATCATGTCAGGTAGTCCTGGGGCATGGTCCTAGGGCTCAGGTCCTCTGAGAGAGAGAAAAAAAGAGAGAATTAGAGAGAGCATATGTGGGGTGGCCAGTCCTCTTCTGGCTGTGCCGGATGGAGATTATAACAGAACATGGCCAAGATGTTCAAATGTTCATAAATGACCAGCATGTTCGAATAATAAGAAGGCAGAACAGTTGAAACTGGAGCAGCAGCACGGCCAGGTGGACTGGGGACAGCAAGGAGTCATCATGTCAGGTAATCCTGGGGCATGGTCCTAGGGCTCAGGTCCTCCGAGAGAGAGAAAGAAAGAGAGAAGGAGAGAATTAGAGAACGCACACTTAGATTCACACAGGACACCGAATAGGACAGGAGAAGTACTCCAGATATAACAAACTGACCCTAGCCCCCCGACACATAAACTACTGCAGCATAAATACTGGAGGCTGAGACAGGAGGGGTCAGGAGACACTGTGGACCCATCCGAGGACACCCCCAGCTAGACTATAGCGGCCTAGGAGTCAGTTCTGGTAGTGCTTGGCCCCGTCCAAGCAGGGTGGTGGGAGAAAGACGGAGGCGTGGAGGGATGGAGGAAGTAGTGATGGGGGGTGGCTGAGATGGGAGGGTTTGTGGAGGGTCCACGGGTTGCTTTTCCCTGTGAAACTTTGATGTTAATCCCCGGTGCAGGCCCAGTTCAGAGCTGTCAATCATCACCTTCTGGTGCAGGCCCAGATCAGAGCTGTCTTTCATCACCTTCTTTCCTCTCGCTTGGCTGGATTTCAGGACCCACTGCCTAGCCACCTGAAGACACACAGAGAGGGACTGCTGAGAGGGAGAGGGGGGAAAGAGAGAGCGAGTAGAGGGAGAGCGAGAGCGAGAAGTTTTGAGATAGAGAGAGAGAGGAAGGATTGTAGATTGGTCTGTTTATGATTTGCTGATGCCCTCTCCACTATGACTTTGGGGTATGAGGGTATCCCCACTTGTTGAATGTTCTGGATCTTCCTCCAGAGAGCCTCTGGGTCCATTTGCATGTCTGATTTTATTGTGGCTAAGCTTTCGGTCAAACTGGCCTTCTTCACCGGTGCAATATTTCCCTAGAGTCAGGATGGATGGAGTCTAGTGTCAAACCAAGCCAATGATGACATCCAATGATGATTTAGTCTACTAGGGTATAGTTTAGCTGTAATGTTGTGTGTGTAGGTGGTAAGGAAGTCAGGCACAGGAGAATCGAACTTGGTATAAATGGAGTCGTTTAATAGACTTGACAAAACTCCATGGTCAAAAATACAACATAAATAAAAGTGGGAAGAAGAACCCGTTGCGCACTAATATATAATACACCAACATACAAACAAACAATCTCTGACCAGGACATGAGGGGAAACAGAGGGGAAATACACAACATGTAATGAATGGGATTGGAACCAGGTGTTAAGGAAGACAAGACCAATGGAAAATGACAAATGGATCAATGATGGCTTGAAGACCGGTGACGTCGACCGCCGAGCACCGCCCGAACAAGGAGAGGCATCGACTTCGGCAGAAGTCATGACAGTACCCCCCCACGCGGCGGGGACGAGCCGGAGGACGAGGCGCAGGGCGATCTGGATGGAGACGGTGGAACTCTTGCAGCAGGGAAGGATCTAACACGTCCTCCACTGGAACCCAGCATCTCTCCTTCGGACCGTACCCCTCCCTTTCCACGAGGTACTGAAGGCCCCTCGCCCGACGTCTCGAATCCAGGATGGATCGAACGGAGTACGCCGGGGCCCCTTGATGTTCAGTTGGGGTGGAGGAACCTCCCGCACCTTAGAATCCTGGAGTGGGCCAGCCACCACTGACCTGAGGAGAGACACATGGAATGAGGGGTTAATGCGGTAATCAGGGGGAAGCTGTAACCTATAACATACCTCGTTCAGTCTCCTCAGGACTTTAAATGGCCCCACAAACTGTGGACCCAGCTTCCGGCAGGGCAACCATATTTTAATTCCAGGTTGTAAGGCAACAAAATAGGAAAAATGCCAAGGGGAGTGAATTACTTTCGCAAGCCACTGTAATACATTTTCATTGTCAATAATTCCATATGGCTAATTTCTTGATGAAGAATGTTGAAAAGCTAATTGTTTTGAAACCACAAAATCAACCAATTAGAGTTGCTAATAGTCCTATATTGAATCTACTGTCATCATATAAAATAAATGTTTTACTCAAACCTCCCACCAGTTGAGAAACGCTGCTTTAAACCATTGATGTTGGATCCATTTTCCGTGCTTGGTTTCCAGGTTGGCTTGATCTGTTTCCTCTCTCTCTCTCTTTCTCTCAATACCATAGAACTAGGATTCCCATTCTATTCCTATTGTCCCACTGTGTCATAATCAGATTTTCCATTCTATTCCTGTTGTCCCACTGTGTCATAACCATCATTCCTATTATATTCCTGTTGTCCCACTGTGTTATTCCCGTTAATTCCTATTATATTATTATTGTCCCACTGTGTCATAACCGGAATTCCTATACTATTTCTATGGTCATAACACTGTTCTGTGATCTATTGTCAGGCCACTATCTGTGCCTCACATCTGTCCCTCTTATCTGGTAACCCCTGCCCAGTGTTCATAGACAGCTCTCAGACGTTAAGCATAGATATGACTCTCTAAGGTCATTAAAGATCCTATGGCACTTATCGTAAGAGTAGGGGTATTAACCCCGGTGTCCTGGCTAAATTCCCAATTTGGCCCTCAAACATGTAACTATTCCCCAGGTCGTTGCTGTAAATGAGAACGTCTTCTCAGTCAACTTACCTGGTAACGGATAAATAAAATGTAAAAACTAAAATAGGCTACATGGCATTTTCATCGAGATTCTGTATTGGCCTACAGTGCCCATGCCTCCTTTGTCATTCATTACATAATAATTACTTGAAACAATTAATTTGGTCACCGCTGATAAAGGCATGACATAACAGTATATGTGACAACCATGTCTATCAATGTCTATCCCCCCAAAACAGCTTTGTAAAGGTCCAAATACTATGGCTTACCGTTACCCTGTAATTGTGATTTTTGCATCCTTATTTCTAAGTTGTCAGCCTCATCAAATGTATGAATGCTTAGCTCTGATATATTACAACTTGCTCGTACCACTGAGCTAGCTACACACCCAATATCACCGTGCGCAATTCCACTCTCTCTGTCACTTTATTGCGTCCAAACCCGTGTGTTCAAGCTAACCGGATGCTTTTGGTTTGCGCGTGAGAACTTCGAAGTCGTCCGTAGTGCTGTACCTCTCGTTTCTCTCTGGACCATCTGACAAGCCTGCTGCGTGTTACCCATGAGTCCTCGCTCATATAACTGAAGTTTAGAGTTGACTCTGATTTTAGCTATCCTCGAACCGTCTTCTTCGCTCCTCACCACTAGCGCACTGGAGCAGCGAGACGCACAGGAAAGGAGGCAGTTCTGTGGGCATTTTGTACAGCCGCGAACCTCAGATATACGATTAAGAAAATATTCATACCAACAGAAATCTTGAGGAAAGAGCAGAGCGATCACGAATCGAGAGTTCTTTACCTAATTTAACCGTAAGCCTATAATAAATACGGTTGTCCACTAAACTTTTGATGCTTTCAATTGCGCGCTTCAAATGTTTTCTTAATAATTTCGAGCAAAAAGCAAATTTATGATGACGACAATGCAAATTAGCGACAGTATAGGATAGGTTACAAAGTTACTGTTGCCGCTGTCAAATGATCTTGTAATCATATTATTCGATGGAACCTCACGTTAAAGGTTTAACGGTAATTGGGATTATCATATTACCAATTTAACATTTTCTTCAACTTGAATTTGACTTACCGCACATGTCAAAATGCCTTGAGCATTTTCTTTTGTGGTCGTGACTTGATTTATAGATAACTTATTTAACAAACGAAATCCGAAGTAGACCCTGACATTGGAGGAATGAAATTATGACCTAGTCCAAGTAGGCTAATTATTATTCAACGCGGACAAGTTGATCATGACTTCGATTTCAGTTGGCTAAATCTCCAACGTAGATATGGGCTCACTCTTAAATAGGTGATTTAAACTGTATTCCGTTGTATTTAATAGGCCTACTTCTATCGGTAGGCCTATATTGGCTAACCATGTTAGGGAGCCCATCAAATAACGGTGGCATTAGAATGTTGGTGCCCCCCGCAACCAACGACGAAAGGCGGGTTGAATTTGTGGCTCTTACCGCAGTTCATATGGAGAGGAGCGAACCATCGACCCCGGAGCGCGCGCACCCCTCTCACCGCACCGGGCTCCTCGGTACCCCGCTGCCGGGGCGTCCTGGACCACGGGCGACCACCTCAGCCTCCAGCAAGCGCTACAGAAAGTTTCAGAACTTCTTGTACAACGTACTGGAGAGACCACGAGGATGGGCATTCATCTACCATGCGTTCATGTAAGTAATTGTTTTTCAATACAATGAAAGCTACTAGTGTCATCGCATTTGCTGAAAGTATATTTTTACGTTGGCTTATTTTATTTACACACATTTTTATTTGTTTTTACGTCATTGTTAATGAACTTCTTTGCATTGAAACATTTAATGTTGTATCTTGAATAACGCAACAGCCAAGCTTTCCTCGGAGTAGTTTTCTAATTAGCCAGGTGGAGTCAGTGGAGTTGCTTATTTGGCAATTAACTCACACATTCGACATACAACATGGGGCCTCACACTCAATTTTTGTCCTTCAACACTCGATTAAATCACAGTTAGATATTTGCTTTCAAATTGAATTTGTCCAAAAACCAATTGTAAATTATCAGACATTTTTCAAAGTCTCTCACTAAGCATCCTCGGTAACTACAGAGACATTTGTCATTGACGTTATGGACAGGCTACCTGCCGCCCGTAGGGTTAGTCCTATGCTAACCTCAGCAGGTGGCAGGGTTGGTTAAAGGTGCTTCCCAGCCGAAACAGTTCGGTAGAGTTTGTACATTATGATGACATTTGTTACGTTTTTGTTCATTTTGAACTTTTTTTTCAACTGTTCAGGCACACATTTTTTTCTGGAGGCAAGCCGAAGTTTAGAGCTGAAGTCTACGCCCCTTCTTCAGTGCTTGAATTGAAGCATGCTGACGCCTTAACTCTTGAAGTCCCTCTGCTATTTAGGGAGAGGCAAGATCTATTTCAAAATAAGAAACCCACTTTAAATCTTAGCTTTTTAACTTGTTCATTCTGTATGTTTTTTAAACATAAAATCGATCCAAATGCCCAGATTTCTGTAGGCGGGAACCTGATCGATGTGAGAACTATCTAATTAATAAATATCTTGTCCATCTGAAACATTTTTGCAAGAATTAGAGAACATTTATTTAGTCATTTAGCACTTTTTGCTCACTGTCAGTTGACCAAAAGAATGATTTAAAATGAAGTGGTGGATGGGAATGTGGATTATGGCTGGTTCACATGGTACGCAAAATACAGCATCCCCAAGCTGTCATGTGTGTTAGAGGGACCATTGGAGGGCCAATTGTGTAAAGAAGAAAACATTTCCTCTGAACAAATGTAACTTACAGCAGCGTTTTGGTGACAGTCGAGGTAAATGATACAAAACAGAATGTAATTACCAAAATGTATGGTACTTATGTATGACCACAATATTCCACAGTATTCCTATGGTACCACAATATTCCACAGTATTCCTATGGTACCACAATATTCCACAGTATTCCTATGGTATCACAATATTCCACAGTATTCCTATGGTACCACAATATTCCACAGTATTCCTATCGTACCACAATATTCCACAGTATTCCTATGGTACCACAATATTCCACAGTATTCCTATGGTACCACAATATTCCACAGTATTCCTATGGTACCACAATATTCCACAGTATTCCTATGGTACCACAATAAACTTCTGCTAACTGTGAGTTCCGACTTCATCGCTCATTGCTTCGGGGTCCTATTGCACATATGCCCCTAAGTGTATACAATATATTGGCTACATAGCTCTATCCAATCCAATCATTTATCTCCTATTAACACTGCGAATGGAGGTTATCCACCAGCACTCTGAATCCATCACAACCCTGGCTTTCCCCCATTAAAGATCATTCTTCACTGGTGCTCAGCCAGTACTGGTGCTATCCCTATGGCATTTCTGGAGCATATCTCAGAGCTGAGAGAGAGAGGGAGAGAGAGAGGGAGAGGGAGAGAGAGAGAGGATGTTGGCAGTTCTATTGTTGTTCTTTCTCCCTCAGAGTGGTGGGCAGAGTGCTAAGTTGCTGGGCTCATGTTTCAGATGCCAGGCTGTCTGAGACTCTCACGGACTGTTCTTATGGACAGGAGAGAGGGGGTTGTCCGTCTCTCTCACTCTCTGCCCAGCACTAAGACTAAAGTCATCACACCGCTTTCCCAACTCCTGTGTTTTTAACACGCACGCACACGCACGCACGCACACACACGCGCGCATGCACATATGCATTAATCTGTTGAAGGTTGATGTGCTCTGCTCTACAACACGCATCCCTACAATTGCCTACATGTTTGTGTGTGTGTGTGTGTGTGTGTGCACTTTGGGTTGTTGGATGAACTCTCATGTAATGCCATTAGCCACACTTGTGCTTACCTGAGCACATTTCCTCCTCAATATTATTATACCCGAGCTATGCATTTCTTGTGATTAATTACAATAGTCACGTAGCATGAGAATAACTACAGTATTGCTGTGTACAGGACCAGTGCTTTATTAGAGAGCCTCATTAAGACATGGTTAATCTATCTATCATAATTGAATCGAGCCACACAGTGCTGCGTGGGGAGATAGAGTACACATCGAGTGCTAATATCCCTAGATCGTTTAATTAGGCCTGGGCTCCGAACACGGACTGGCAGCTGGTGCAGATGTGTCATTCCTAGAAAGGGAGGGTTACATGGCAGAGTTGCATGGCAGGGTCACATGGCAGAGTTATGTGGCAGAGTTGCATGGCAGGGTTATGTGGCAGGGTCACATGGCAGGGTCACATGGCAGGGTTATGTGGCAGGGTCACATGGCAGGGTTTACATGGCAGGGTTACGTGGCAGAGTTGCATGGCAGGGTTTACATGGCAGAGTTACATGGCAGAGTTGCATGGCAGGGTTATGTGGCAGGGTCACATGGCAGGGTTTACATGGCAGAGTTACGTGGCAGGGTTTACATGGCAGGGTTATGTGGCAGGGTCACATGGCAGGGTTTACATGGCAGGGTTATGTGGCAGGGTCACATGGCAGGGTCACATGTATAGGAAAAGGAAGTCAAATGGAGGCTCATCATTCAGTAGGGCGAGTTCCGTAAAGACTGATCAAAGGTCAGCTTTACTTTCTTTTCATATTTGAGATTAGAATTTGCAAGCGGGTAAGCTGATCAACTTAGACACCCGTTCAACTTGGACACCCACTTCGGCTCCTCTCTCAAGCTTCTGTCGAACAACCGCTGAACCACAGATACAGAGACACACAGCACCATTCACGGGGCTTCCCCTGGTTTCAGCACCTGGTCATACACACACGCACGTACACACACTCTTGATTCCAGACTGGTGATGTTTTGACTAGAGAACTGGCTGGGCCCTGGGTGAGGACTGAGGGAGAGACTGAACTAAAAGCTTTGTGTCCTGTGAGAACCTGGGAGAATAAGGAGAGTCATTGAAACATAGTCTCAGCCTGCGTCCCTACGGGCCCTGGTCAAAGTAGTGCTCTACATAGGGAATAGATAGAGTGCCATTTGGGATGCAGGCTGAGTCCGGGAAGTGCTGCTGCTCTTCCTGACAACGTTGTCCTAACAAATTCCTGTGCTCACCAACCTGAACCGTTGCTAAGACACACGGCCTTACGTCCGACGAGCTTTTCGTTTAAATGTTGCGGAGAAAGTTAGTGTTAAGTACCACATTTTAAAACAGGAGCTCCACTTACTTAAAATCCTGAAACCTCTTTGTTGCCCTTCAGGGGGGGGGGGGGGGGGGGGTTGTAAGAAGAGAGTGTGTGTGCATGTGATGCTACTTAGGAGCACAGGGACCTTGGTAAACAGTGTGTGCGTGGTGTCAATCCGTCAGATGCCTGGCATTCAGCTGGATCAGGTTCACGCAGCTACGTTCCACCTGACCTTTGACCCCTCACCCATTCCCACCCGCCACCCGTGCCACATATAGTTGTTTCACATGGTCTCGTCCCTGTAGCTCAGCCCTCCTACAGGGGGACCAGCAGGGTCAGGGGACTCTGTTTGTGTCCCAAAAGGCACCCTATTCCCCGTAGAGGGCACCGTAGAGGGCCCCGTAGAGGGCAAATAAGTGCCCTAAATAGGGATGAAGGTGGCGTTTGGGACGCAGACCACAGTCTAAAAGCGGGTGGCTCTATTGTTGGCGGTCGGACTGGACTGTATGTACCAGTCGGTGCCAAGCGAATGCCAGTCCACGGCCCAGACCGGAGCTGTTAGGCAACAATATCTTGATCTTTTTAGCTAGGGGCTCAGAGAGGCGGGTGGGGGGTGGTCACTCATAGACCAATGAGCACAATGTTCCCGTCCGGTGTGGGACGGGAAAAGCAGGCGAGCCAGAGACCGGACTGACCAGAGGGAGTGATTGATTAACTCCATGGAGGGTGGAGGGTGAAAATACACCAGTCATCTATTATTGATGTCTTTGTGCTAAAGGAACAGAAGGGAGAGTAGAGATGGACCAGGAGCATCAGAACAGAAGGGAGAGTAGAGATGGCCCAGGAGCATCAGAACAGAAGGGAGAGTAGAGATGGCCCAGGAGCATCAGAACAGAAGGGAGAGTAGAGATGGACCAGGAGCATCAGAACAGAAGGGAGAGTAGAGATGGACCAGGAGCATCAGAACAGAAGGGAGAGTAGAGATGGACCAGGAGCATCAGAACAGAAGGGAGTGTAGAGATGGACCAGGAGCATCAGAACAGAAGGGAGAGTAGAGATGGACCAGGAGCATCAGAACAGAAGGGAGAGTAGAGATGGACCAGGAGCATCAGAACAGAAGGGAGAGTAGAGATGGACCAGGAGCATCAGAACAGATGGGAGAGTAGAGATGGACCAGGAGCATCAGAACAGAAGGGAGAGTAGAGATGGACCAGGAGCATCAGAACAGAAGGGAGAGTAGAGATGGACCAGGAGCATCAGAACAGAAGGGAGTGTAGAGATGGACCAGGAGCATCAGAACAGAAGGGAGAGTAGAGATGGCCCAGGAGCATCAGAACAGAAGGGAGAGTAGAGATGGGCCTGGATCATCAGAAGGGAGAGTAGAGATGGACCAGGAGCATCATAACAGAAGGGAGAGTAGAGATGGACCATGAGCATCAGAACAGAAGGGATAGTAGAGATGGACCAGGAGCATCAGAACAGAAGGGAGAATAGAGATGGCCCAGGAGCATCAGAACAGAAGGGAGAGTAGAGATGGACCAGGAGCATCAGAACAGAAGGGAGAGTAGAGATGGACCAGGAGCATCAGAACAGAAGGGAGAGTAGAGATGGTCCAGGAGCAACAGAACATAAGGGAGTGTAGAGATGGACCAGGAGCATCAGAACAGAAGGGAGAGTAGAGATGGACCAGGAGCAACAGAACATAAGGGAGTGTAGAGATGGACCAGGAGCATCAGAACAGAAGGGAGAGTAGAGATGGACCAGGAGCATCAGAACAGAAGGGAGAGTAGAGATGGACCAGGAGCATCAGAACAAAAGGGAGAGTAGAGATGGACCAGGAGCATCAGAACAGAAGGGAGAGTAGAGATGGACCAGGAGCATCAGAACAGAAGGGAGTGTAGAGATGGACCAGGAGTATCAGAACAGAAGGGAGAGTAGAGATGGGCCTGAATCATCAGAACAGAAGGGAGAGTAGAGATGGACCAGGAGCATCAGAACAGAAGGGAGAGTAGAGATGGACCAGGAGCATCAGGACAGAAGGGAGGGTAGAGATGGACCAGGAGCATCAGAACAGAAGGGAGAGTAGAGTAGAGATGGACCAGGAGCAGTCAAAGGAGTTGATGATGGTGTGTGTATCGGTCTTAGTTAAACGTTTGAGAATCCTGGGCCCATATTCACAAAGCTTCTCAAAGTAGGATGGTTGATCTACACTCTTAGAAAAAAAGGGTTCCAAAAGGGTTCCTCGGCTGTACCCATAGGATAAATGCAAAACTGATTCTAGATCAGCCATCCTCTAAGACGCTTTACAAATACAGGCCCAGAGATGGTGAATGGAGGCCTAATTGAGATCAGAGAGACAGACAACAGGTTTTATGAGGTAACCAATGACATGAGCCAGCTGAGGTCAAGGCAAACTGAGGGCTTACCGTCATGGTTCTTCCGTCATGGTTGTGTGTTCGTTGTCTCTCCCTCGGAGTAGCTTCACTTCTGATGATTTGTACAAATGTTCTCTCAAATTAACCATACAGAAAACAACCATAGTCAGACACATCTAGTCATCGAGTTTTGTGAATTGCCAGGGATACACACGTACACACAGGATTTGCATGTATAAGAGAATACTTTAGTGCTTGCTGTGCTGTTGCTGCCTTTTAATAATGCATTGTTTGTGCTTTTAAAGAAATTACACAGCGATCATGAGTCCAATGGGAATATAGACCTTTTCTCTTTCCCAGTCTCTGTTTCTGTCTGTATCTCTCTCTCTCTGTCCCGCTCTGTGTCTTCGATCTCTCCATGATGGGACTGCTCCGTCCATTAGCTCTTGACTCTGAACTGGAGCTGAGGATGAGCACAGGGCCTCTGTCACTTCTCAATAGCCAATCATGACTGCTACTAGAACAAGTATTTTACCAAAACATTCAAATAAAATATTAGATAACATATCTGCTTGCAGGTTCTGATATATGTGAAAGTCAACATAGTGTCTGAACTACAGTTGTGAATTAAGGTGACCAGCTCATTTATAAATAAGTCATGCTTATTTGTATGTGTTCAGGCCCTTAATTTGGGCCTGAACACACCAGTACTGGCACTCAAAATAAATCGTGGCACATATTTCAGTCCACTTTAAGCATTGTAAATAAGCCAAGTGCTCTTAACCCACACAAACATGCTGATCTTGGGGCTTTCTCCCTCTCTGTCTCCCCACCTGTCTGGGCTCGGTTTGGTTGGACGGTCTGAGTGTCTAACTCACTGGCCACCTAACCTGTCCATTAAGTGTGTCAGCAGTACTTTGGTAACAACAATTAACGCTGTGTAATGCAGACGCTGGGAGTCAGGAAGCAAGTACAGGGGGTGAATTTCATAATACAAAAACCATGGACCAATACAAAACAAGAGTAGCATCTGGACATGAGAAACATAACTAACACTGTCTGGGGAAGAACCAAAGGGAGTGACATATATAGGAGAGGTGATCATAGAAGTGATAGGCTTGTGTAACGATAGTGCCAGGTGTGTGTAACGATAGTGCCAGGTGTGCGTAATGATAGTGCCATGTGTGTGTAATGATAGTGCCATGGGTGTGTAACGATAGTGCCAGGCGTGTGTAACGATAGTGCCATGTGTGTGTAATGATAGTGCCAGGTGTGTGAAATGATAGTGCCAGGCGTGTGTAACGATAGTGCCAGGTGTGCGTAATGATAGTGCCAGGTGTGCGTAACGATAGTGCCATGTGTGTGTAATGATAGTACCATGTGTGTGCAATGATAGTGCCATGTGTGTGTAATGATAGTGCCATGTGTGTGTAATGATAGTGCCAGGTGTGTGTAACGATAGTGCCATGTGTGTGTAACGATAGTGCCATGTGTGTGTAACGATAGTGCCATGTGTGTGTAATGATAGTGCCAGGCGTGTGTAACGATAGTGCCAGGTGTGTGTAACGATAGTTCCAGGTGTGCGTAATGATAGTGCCAGGTGTGCGTAACGATAGTGCCAGGCGTGTGTAATGATAGTGCCATGTGTATGTAACGATAGTGCCAGGCGTGCGTAACGATAGTGCCAGGCGTGCGTAACGATAGTGCCAGGCGTGCGTAACGATAGTGCCAGGTGTGTGTAATGATAGTGCCATGTGTGTGTAGCGATAGTGCCAGGCGGGTGTAAAGATAGTGCCAGGTGTGCGTAACGATAGTGCCAGGTGTGTGTAACGATAGTGCCAGACGTGTGTAACGATAGTGCCAGATGTGTGTAACGATAGTGCCAGGCGTGTGTAACGATAGTGCCAGATGTGTGTAACGATAGTGCCAGGTGTGCGTAACGATAGTGCCAGGTGTGCGTAACGATAGTGCCAGGTGTGCGTAACGATAGTGCCAGGTGTGTGTAACGATAGTGCCAGGTGTGCGTAACGATAGTGCCAGGTGTGTGTAACGATAGTGCCAGGTGTGTGTAACGATAGTGCCAGGTGTGTGTAACGATAGTGCCAGGTGTGCGTAACGATAGTGCCAGGCGTGTGTAACGATAGTGCCAGGTGTGTGTAACAATATTGCCAGGTGTGCGTAACGATAGTGCAAGGCGTGCGTAACGATAGTGCCAGGTGTGTGTAACGATAGTGCCAGGTGTGCGTAACGATAGTGCCAGGTGTGCGTAACGATAGTGCCAGGTGTGCGTAACGATAGTGCCAGGTGTGTGTAACGATAGTGCCAGGTGTGCGTAACGATAGTGCCAGGTGTGTGTAACGATAGTGCCAGGTGTGCGTAACGATAGTGCCAGGCGTGTGTAACGATAGTGCCAGGTGTGTGTAACAATATTGCCAGGTGTGCGTAACGATAGTGCAAGGCGTGCGTAACGATAGTGCCAGGTGTGTGTAACGATAGTGCCAGGTGTGCGTAATGATAGTGCCATGTGTGTGTAATAATAAGTAAACTGGCCCCAACGAGCGCCAAAGAGGGTTGAGCGGGAGTAGACGTGACACGCTGCCCGTTTTTTAACCACATGTCAGAAAACCCACTTAAACTCCCCTTCAAAAAATCACAGTGTGACGTTTGTGGCTGTGTTTTAATTATTAAGGCGACTAACTTATGTCAGCAAGGAGCTTTTTATGTTTCCATGTTTGCTTGCCGCCCCCGTCAGCATATGAATGTGTTTATTGATGACTAAGGAGGAGGCGTACCAAATGGCACCCTATTCCCTACAGAGTGCACTACTTTTGACCAGAGCCACATGGTAGCTGAATGGACCCTGGTCAAAAGTATTGCACTATATAGGGAATAGGGTTCCATTTGGGAGGTTACCCATAAAGCGGCTGAAGGAGAAGGGAGAAACGCCACACAGCACTTTGAGGATTTTAACCTGCTCCTGACTGCTCCTGACTGCAGATTAGCTGCTTGTTGTTCATTACTCGGCTTTTATCAGTTCACCTCAGTCGGTGGTGTAAATTCTGCTCCATTAAGGATCCTCTATGGATGTGTTTTCTCTCTTCCTCTGCCACCATCCCTCTCTTTCTCCCACCCTCGGTCCAACCTACCCTCTGTCCCTGCTATATGGGAACATCATCTCTCATTAACTCAATCACCTTGTTTAATTGACCCCCCCCTCTCTCTTTCTCTATCTCTCTCTTCTCTCTCATCTCTCTCTCTCCCTCTCCACCATGTCTTGATTTGCTTGTTATTTCTTCTCCCTTTACCCACTGTGTGTCTCTGTCAGAGAGGTGAATTGAGGAAAGGAGGCATTAACAATGAAAGGATGTTTTGAACCTAAAGGGAGAATTACTACAGGACGTACAATAGCAATGAACCATCACACACACACACACTACCCCCAAAAGAGACACACTGATCCAAGGTCACAGTACCTCAGATAAAGACTCATCTTGTATTTTTAAACGTCCCCCTCTGAGAGGAACAAACCTCTCTCTCTCTCTCTCTCTCTCTCTCTCTCTCTCTCTCTCTCTCTCTCTCTCTCTCTCTCTCTCTCTCTCTCTCTCTCTCTCTCTCTCTCTCTCTCTCTCTCTCTCTCTCTCTCTCAACCCCTGGGTGTCTTCATTAGGCCCTGCTGTGCAGACTGGGCCTACTACTTCCCTACTACATAGGGAATAGGGTGCCATTTGGGACGAAGTCTGGGAGACAGCAGCAGTTCCAGCAGCTCTGCACACTACTCCTTTGATAAAGGAGCACATCTTGTTATTTTTACGCACCACTCATGTGAAGGAAACACTAACTATGTAATTGAGTGGCTAACGAGATTAGGGTGAGTGTAACTGGATTGAATCCGAACTGGTCGCAGGTGATGTGATTCTTTGGGATTAGGTCTGGTTTGTCGGGGGGGGGTTCTGTGGGCTTGACTTCTGGGCTTCTGGTTTCTCTCTTGCTCTCTCTCCCGAAGTGTATCACTTTTTGCATTTTTTTGTTGCCCTCTCTCTGCCTCTCTACTCTACCCTCTACCCCCTCTTCCCATTTGTCCCCCTCTCCCTGCCTGCATCTGGCCCATGTTTGTCCAGCCATGGGTTTCTGTCAGGTGCTTGACACCTCTTTCGAGGTGCGGCAACTGTCAAAGCCCCTTGTCGGAGAGGGAGGAGGTAGAGACAGGAGGGAGGTAGAGACAGGAGGGAGGTAGAGACAGGGAGGAGGTAGAGAGAGGGAGGAGGTAGAGAGAGGGAGGAGGTAGAGAGAGGGAGGAGGTAGAGACAGGGAGGAGGTAGAGACAGGGAGGAGGTAGAGAGAGGGAGGAGGTAGAGACAGGGAGGAGGTAGAAAGGGGGAGGACAGAGACAGGGAGGAGGTAGAGAGAGACTGATTGGTTGACATCATTTCAAGTTTTAATGTCACGTGTACAAGCTTTAGTGAAAATAGAGGGTGAAGGAAAGTTGAGTAATTTTTGTAAGAATGTGAGATAACGGGAGATAGAAGAAGAGTTCGAAAAAATTGTAGGGAGATAATGTGAGACTAAAGGTGGAGACAAAGAGGGAGATGACGTGAGATGAAGAGGGAGGGACGGAGAAGGAGATGATGTGAGACTAAGAAGGAGCAACAGAGAGGGAGATGATGTGAGACGGAGAGGGAGATGATGTGAGACAGAGAGGGAGATGATGTAAGACTAAAGGTGGAGACGAAGAGGGAGATGATGTGAGAGGGAGAGAATGTGAGGCAGAGGGAATGTGAGACGGAGAGGGAGAGAAAAAGATATAGCTCGATAAACAGAAATAATTGCAGAAAGAGAAAAGTGCGACACGTATAGCGAGAGAGGGAGATAGCAGCAGGATTCTGAGAGGGGTGTGGTGAGACGGAGAGGGAGATAGCAGCAGGATTCTGAGAGGGGCGTGGTGAGACGGAGAGGGAGATAGCAGCAGGATTCTGAGGGGGGTGTGGTGAGACGGAGAGGGAGATAGCAGCAGGATTATGAGGGGGGTGTGGTGAGACGGAGAGGGAGATAGCAGCAGGATTATGAGGGGGGTGTAGTGAGACGGAGAGGGAGATAGCAGAAGGATTCTGAGGGGGGTGTGGTGAGACGGAGAGGGTGATAGCAGAAGGATTCTGAGGGGGGTGTGGTGAAACGGAGGGCGAGATAGCAACAGGATTCTGAGGGGGGTGTGGTGAGACAGAGGGGGAGATAGCAACAGGATTCTGAGGGGGGGGGGTGAAACGGAGAGGGAGATAGCAACAGGATTCTGAGGGGGTGTGGTGAAACGGAGAGGGAGATAGCAACAGGATTCTGAGGAGGGTGTGGTGAAACAGAGAGGGAGATAGCAACAGGATTCTGAGGAGGGTGTGGTGAAACAGAGAGGGAGATAGCAACAGGATTCTGGGGGGGGGGGGTTGAAACGGAGAGGGAGATAGCAACATAATTCTGAGGGGGGTGTGGTGAGACAGAGAGGGAGATAGCAACAAGATTCTGAGGGGGGTGTGGTGAAACGGAGAGGGAGATAGCAACAGGATTCTGAGGGGGGTGTGGTGAGACAGAGAGGGAGATAGCAGCAGGATTCTGAGGGGGGTGTGAGACGGAGAGGGAGATAGTAGCAGGATTCTGAGGGGGATGTGGTGAGGTGAAGCGGGGAGATGAGGGGAAGATGCTGGATTCATTTCCACTTTCAGGGCAGAATTGATGCCCATGGGAACAAGATTTCTGTCCCAGCCGGTCCTGTAGGGGTTGGGTCTCCCCCAGTAATAACAGATTCATCTACACCTTCAGAACTCAGGGCTCACGTTCATACACATGATAAGATATGCACTCTACACACACGTTCACATGTATTTTGTATAGTAGATATGTGGTAGTAGAGTAGTGGCCTGAGGGAACACAATGTGTGGTAAAAAGTGTTATGAAATGTAATGTCATGGAATATTTTGAATATTACATGACAAGGAGAGCGATGGAGTGCTGCATCACATGACCTCCACAATCACCCGACCTCAACCCAGTTGAGATGGTTTGGGATGAGTTGGAACGCAGAGGGAAGGAAAAACAGCCAACAAGTGCTCAGCATATGTGGGAACTCCTTCAAGACTGTTGGAAAAGCATTCCAGGTGAAGCTGGTTGAGAGAATGCCAAGAGTGTGTAAAGCTGTCATTAAGGTCAAGGGAAACATTGGAAACGCTGCTCAATTGGTGTAACTGCCTTAATGTTGCTGGACCCCAGGAAGAGAAGCTGTGGCCTTGGCAGGAATGAATGGGGATCCTCAATAAGTAGAAATACAAATACACCAGGCTAAACCAGACCAGGCCTAGGGGGCCAGTGGTGTGTGTATGTGGTGGAGAGAGGCTTGTTGTTTACCTCACCTCGTCTGGTCATGGGTCAAGGCTGCAGCTTGACAATCATGTTGTTGTTGTTCTTTATCATTCAAATGAATAAAGCAGCAATATCAGTATCACTATCAGCCCCTCAATCTCACCATCTCAATGTTAACTTCCTCTCTGAATACTTGTCTGGGAAAATCTTTTAGCTGTGAAAACAGTAACATATAAAACATAATACATGCATATCACATTTGACTATCACATTAGAGCCCTAACCCTGGGTTAGACCAGAAACCAGAGAATCAACATCCCGGGCCTCATTACATTGTGGTCCTGCAGTGTAACATGATCGGTCTGGATGTTGACACCCCATAATCGCTTGTAATCTGTGTGTATGTAATGTTATTCTAGCCAGCCAGGCCAGGAATACTGCAGGGTTTGGGTGTGAAGGTCTTGCCAGAGCCAGAGGTTTATTTTGGGTGTATTAAGCCTTTCAATCACACGAGCTGGAGCTGCTTTCACAGTAAGGAAAGGCAAGGCCAGGCCAATGACAGAGGGGTCTGGGATACAGCAAGGAAAAGCCAGGACAGGACAAGACCGGCCAATGACAGAGGGGCCTCGGATAGAGAAAGGAAAAGCCAGGACAGGACCGGACAGGCCAATGACAGAGGGGCCTCGGATAGAGAAAGGAAAAGCCAGGACAGGACCGGACAGGCCAATGACAGAGGGGCCTCGGATAGAGATTGGAAAAGCCAGGACAGGACAAGACAGGCCAATGACAGAGGGGTCTGGGATAGAGAAAGGAAAAGCCAGGACAGGACCGGACAGGCCAATGACAGAGGGGCCTCGGATAGAGATTGGAAAAGCCAGGACAGGACAAGACAGGCCAATGACAGAGGGGCCTCGGATAGAGAAAGGAAAAGCCAGGACAGGACCGGACAGGCCAATGACAGAGGGGTCTGGGATAGAGAAAGGAAAAGCCAGGACAGGACCGGACAGGCCAATGACAGAGGGGTCTGGGATAGAGAAAGGAAAAGCCAGGACAGGATTGGATTGGATAGGCCAATGACAGAGAGGCCTCGGATAGAGAAAGGAAAAGCCAGGACAGGATTGGATAGGTCAATGACAGAGGGGCCTCGGATAGAGAAAGGAAAAGCCAGGACAGGATTGGATTGGATAGGCCAATGACAGAGGGGCCTCGGATAGAGAAAGGAAAAGCCAGGACAGGATTGGATAGGCCAATGACAGAGGGGTCTGGGATAGAGAAAGGAAAAGCCAGGACAGGATTGGATAGGCCAATGACAGAGGGGCCTCGGATAGAGAAAGGAAAAGCCAGGACAGGATTGGATAGGCCAATGACAGAGGGGCCTCGGATAGAGAAAGGAAAAGCCAGGACAGGACAAGACAGGCCAATGACAAAGGGTTCTGGGATAGAGAAAGGAAAAGCCAGGACAGGATTGGACAGGCCAATGACAGAGGGGCCTCGGATAGAGAAAGGAAAAGCCAGGACAGGACTGGATAGGCCAATGACAGAGGGGTTTGGGATAGAGAAAGGAAAAGCCAGGACAGGACAGGACTGGCCAATGACAGAGGGGTCTGGGATAGAGAAAGGAAAAGCCAGGACAGGATAGGCCAATGAGAGAGGGGTCTGGGATAGAGAAAGGAAAAGCCAGGACAGGATAGGCCAATGACAGAGTGGTCTGGGATAGAGAAAGGAAAAACCCCCTCTACTGTCCCCATGAGTTTGGAGAGGACCAGAAACACTACCGTTCAAAAGTTTGTGGTCAATTAGAAATGTCCTTGGTTTTGAAAGAAAAGCACGTTTTTTGTCCATTAAAATAACATCAAATTGAGCAGAAATACAGTTTCGACATTGTTAATGTTGTAAATGACTATTGTAGCTGGAAACGGAAGATTTTTTATGGAATATCTACATAGGGCCATTATCAGCAAACATCACTCCTGTGTTCCAATGGCACGTTGTGTTAGCTAATCCAAGGTGATCATTTTAACCTAATGTATGCCAGGAAAACATTCCCCACACCATTACACCATCGCCACCCGTCCGTACTAGGATGGGGCCATGAACTCATGCTGCTTATACGAACCCCTGCCTTTGTCATCAGCATGACGCAACAGGAACGTGGATTCATCTGAACAGGCAACATTTTTCCACTCCCACTGGAGCCTCTTCTCCTTGGATTTAGCTGAGAGGAGTGGAACCCGGTGTGGTCGTCTACGGCAACAGCCCATCCGTGACAAGGACTGACGAGCTGTGCCTACCGAGATGTGGTTCTGTACGCCGCTGTTTTTTGCCTCTTTGTGGCCCGCCTGTTAACTTGCACGATTCTTGCTATTCTCCTTCGACCTGTCATCAACAAGCTGTTTTCGCCCACAGGACTGTTGCTGACTGGATGTTTTGTGTTTGTTGCACCATCCTCAGTAAATCCTAGACACTGTCGTGCGTGAAAAGCCCAGGAGGCCAGCCCTGTCTGAGGTACTGGAACTGGTGCGCCTGGCACCGACGATCATACTACACTCAAAGTTACTTAGGCCACCCGTTTTGCCAATTCTAACGTTCAATCGAACAGTAACTGAATGCCTGGATGCCATTCTGCCTGCTTTATATAGCAACTCAATTGATTCCATTCAAAATCCTATTTTCCTTAACCCTAAACCTAACCTTAACCAAAACCCCTACCCTAAACCCAATCCCAACTTGTAAACCTTACCCTAAACCTAACCAATAACCCCAATAACCCCTAACCTTAAACCTAAGCCATTTTACAAGTGAGGACCGGCAAAATGTTTTCACTTGTGAGGACTTCTGGTACTCACAAGTATAGTAAAATGTGTACACACACACACACACACACACACACACACACACACACACACACACACACACACACACACACACACACACACACACACAC
Organism: Oncorhynchus kisutch; assembly: GCF_002021735.2. Lineage (NCBI taxonomy): Eukaryota > Metazoa > Chordata > Actinopteri > Salmoniformes > Salmonidae > Oncorhynchus > Oncorhynchus kisutch. Next base: position 15,850,595 of record NC_034190.2, read on the forward strand.
ACACACACAGGGAGAGAAAAAGCTCCCGCTTAGTGCAGTCAGGCCTTATAAATACTGGCCCTTATTATGAATTTGTTTTAGTCCCGTCTCCATGGTGAGGGTTCCCCACATGTTTATAGAAGCTGCTGTTATAAATGAAAATGGTCTCAACAATATTTAAGCTGCCGGGCCTTCCACCATGCTGCTGACGGGTAACCAGAGAGAGGGAGAGGGACAATGTAAGAGATGGAGAGAGGGTCCTTGAACCTGGGACTTCCCAGGAACGAGAACATGGGGTTCCCTGGGTCCGTAGAGGCAGAGTGTCACTATATTATGTTAGGTTAGTCTGGCACTATGTCAACGAGTGCAGTGGTGGTTGAGGTGATGACAACAGGGAGACAAGAGCATGTCGAGCGGTAGAGGAAACACCTGTGCAGAGTGTGTGTGTGTGTGGTGTGCCTTTTCACTTATTCTTTTGCACGTATCTTATGATGACACACACCACCGTGCCTGCATCCTTGAAAACACACACACACACCTGGGGCATAGGAATTCAACCATGTAACGTGCAGAACATAATCTATTACTTGGAGCACCCTGAAATATCTACAGCAGGTCACGTCAAGGGCAAACCAAACCATGGTGACAGGGATTTATTTAGCAGCAATCAATGAAACTGACAGATGACCCTAGGTACCTTCCCTTTTTAAATAATGTGTTACGTTACAGCCTTATTCTAAAATGTATTAACTTAACGTTTTTCCTCATCAATCTACAAGCCTTAATGAGAAAGCGAGAACAGGTTTTTAGAAAGTTTTGCAAATGTATTACAAATAAAAAACAAAAATATCTAATTTACATTTGCTATGAGACTCGGAATTGTGCTCAGGTGCATCCTGTTTCCATTGATCCTCCTTGAGATGTTTCTACAACTTGGTTGGAGTCCACCTGTGGTAAATTCAATTGATTGGACATGTTTTGGAAAGGCCCACACTTGTCTATATAAGGTTCCACAGTTGACAGTGCATGTCAGAGCAAAAACCAAGCTTTGAGGTCAAAGGAATTGTCCGTAGAGCTTCGAGACAGGATTGTGTCGAGGCACAGATCTTGGGAAGAGAACCAAAACATGTCTGCAGCATTGAAGGTCCCCATGAACACAGTGGCCTCCATCATTCTTAAATGGAAGAATTTGGTACCACCAAAAACTTCCTCGAGATGGCCGTCCGGCCAAACTGAGCAATCGGGGGAGAAGGGCATTGGTCAGGGAAGTGAACAAGTACCCAATGGTCACTCTGACAGAGCTCCAGAGTTCCTCTGTGGAGATGGGAGAACCTTCCAGAAGAACAACCATCTCTGCAGCACTCCACCAATCAGGCCTTTATGGTAGAGTGGACAGATGGAAGCCACTCCTCAGTAAAAGGCACAACATCCCACTTGGAGTTTGCCAAAAGGCACCTAAAGGACTCTCAGACCATGACAAACAAGATTGACTGTAAGACTGTAATCACTGCCAAAGGTGCGTCAACAAAGCACTGAGTAAAGGGTCTGAATACTTATGTAAATGTCATATTTCAGTTTTTATAAATTTGCTAATGTTTCTTAAAACCTGTTTTTGCTTTGTCGTTATGGAGTATTGTGTGTAGATGAGGGGGGAAAAAACAATTTAATAAATTTTGGAATAAGGCTGTAACATACAAAATATGGAAAAAGTGAAGGGGGTCTGAATACTTTCCAAATGCACTGTAGGTACAGTTTCACTGTCCTGTCACTGTCAGGACTAGAACACAGTTTACCATCTAGAACTTACATTTACTCACCATTTAGACTAGAGTGAATGGTTAATGTTGAGTTACAGTGGTGCAAAAAAATATTTAGTCAGCCACCAATTGTGCAAGTTCTCCCACTTAAAAAGATGAGAGAGGCCTGTAATTTTCATCATAGGTACACTTCAACTCTGACAGACAAAATTAGTGGCCTGTGATCTGGTTAGTTCTAATGATCTGCCCTCCTAACCAATTACACAATGGATTTACACAAGTTGATGTGATAGAGAGAGAACTATTAGCCACACACTGAATACTGAGGCCTTTAATCTAATCTAAAGATCAGCCCTATGACATATTATACATATGAAATATACAGTGGGGCAAAAAAGTATTTAGTCAGCCACCAATTGTGCAAGTTCTCCCACTTAAAAATATGAGAGAGGCCTGTAATTTTCATCATAGGTACACTTCAACTATGACAGACAAAATGAGGGAAAAAAAATCCAGAAAATTACATTGTAGGATTTTTAATGAATTTATTTGCAAATTATGATGGAAAATAAGTATTTGGTCAATAACAAAAGTTTATCTCAATACTTTGTTATATACCCTTTGTTGGCAATGACAAACGTTTTCTGTAAGTCTTCGCAAGTTTTTCACACACTGTTGCTGGTATTTTGGCCCATTCCTCCATGCAGATCTCCTCTAGAGCAGTTTTGGGGCTGTTGCTGGGCAACTCTCTCCAAAGATTTTCTACGGGGTTAAGATCTGGAGACTGGCTAGGCCACTTCAGGACCTTGAAATGCTTCTTACGAAGCCACTCCTTCGTTGCCCGAGCGGTGTGTTTGGGATCATTGTCATGCTGAAAGACCCAGCCATGTTTCATCTTCAATGCCCTTGCTGATGGAAGGAGGTTTTCACTCAAAATCTCACGATACATGGCCCCATTCATTCTTTCTTTTACACAGATCAGTCGTCCTGGTCCCTTTGCAGAAAAACAGCCCCAAAGCATGATGTTTCCACCCTCATGCTTCACAGTAGGTATGGTGTTCTTTGGATTCAACTCAGCATTCTTTGTCCTCCAAACACGACGAGTTGAGTTTTTACCAAAAAGTTATATTTTGGTTTCATCTGACCATATGACATTCTCCCAATCTTCTTCTGGATCATCCAAATGCTCTCTAGCAAACTTCAGACGGGCCTGGACATGTACTGGCTTAAGCAGGGGGACACGTCTGGCACTGCAGGATTTGAGTCCCTGGCGGCGTAGTGTGTTACTGATGGTAGGCTTTGTTACTTTGGTCCCAGCTCTCTGCAGGTCATTCACTAGGTCCTTCCGTGTGGTTCTGGGATTTTTGCTCACTGTTCTTGTGATCATTTTGACCCCACGGGGTGAGATCTTGCGTGCAGCCCCAGATCGAGGGAGATTATCAGTGGTCTTGTATGTCTTCCATTTCCTAATAATTGCTCCCACAGTTGATTTCTTCAAACCAAGCTGCTTACCTATTGCATATTCAGTCTTCCCAGCCTGGTGCAGGTCTACAATTTTGTTTCTGGTGTCCTTTGACAGCTCTTTGGTCTTGGCAATAGTGGAGTTTGGAGTGTGACTGTTTGAGGTTGTGGGCAGGTGTCTTTTATACTGATAACAAGTTCAAACAGGTGCCATTAATACAGGTAACGAGTGGAGGACAGAGGAGCCTCTTAAAGAAGAAGTTACAGGTCTGTGAGAGCCAGAAATCTTGCTTGTTTGAATGGTGACCAAATACTTATTTTCCACCATAATTTGCAAATAAATTCCTAAAAAATCCTACAATGTGATTTTCAGGATTTTTTTCTCATTTTGTCTGTCATAGTTGAAGTGTACCTATGATGAAAATTACAGGCCTCTCTCATCTTTTAAGTGGGAGAATTTGCACAATTGGTGGCTGACTAAATACTTTTTTGCCCCACTGTATATTGCTTTCCTACTAGGTTGTATAGGTTCTGTATATCTGCCATTGATCATGGCTGACATGTTGCCAAGGCCACCATTAGAAACACACATTTTAAAGGTAATGCCAATGTAAAGCTATGGGTTTATTTTTACCGTCCTAGCGTTCTTTACACCGCTGGAGAGGAGACAAGGGGCCTGCTTTCTAAGCACTACTGTAGTGCACCTTCACTCACATTCGTCACAGTCCTCACTGTCTTCACTATCCTCACTGTTCTCACAGTCCTCACTGTCCTCACTGGTAACACTGGTGGAAGTCAACAGGCCGGCTAGCTGGCTGGCTGACTGACTGGCTGACCCGTCATAGTGGTGGGGCTACGGGGTGAAGTTTCTCCTAGGTACAGATCTAGGATCAGCTTCCCCTTCCAGAATTGTAACCTTAACCATGTTGTGATGTAACTAACTATCATTAATCTGACTGTTATTTATTTTATGTTTAATTGATACTCAATTTATTTAATCATGTAACAATTAAATAATTAGGAATTTGGGGCACCACGTGGAAAGTTGTTTAATGAGTTACTGTCTACCGAAATAATTCAAGAATTTATAGATATCATAACAGTCACTAATTCATTATTTCCTCATATCAGTCTCATTCTGAACGTCGGAGACTTTGTAAATCTGCACAAACCCGGGTCTCACTGATCATTCCGTACCACACAAATTGATGTGATTATTAATTTACTAACACTAAATGATAACAGGATACACACACACGGTGTAGGTTATTTATTGGAAACTTGATACGACAACAACAAGTCCCTAGCGGACTAACACAAAATGACACTTGTTACGCAAGATGGAGATTGAAAGAGAGCGAGAGAGAAAGAAAGCGATGCAACACTTGGATACATTTGGGAACTACACTCGCAATAACCCTAATAGCCTGCCCCAAACTGTCGCTCTTATGGGTAAGAAGTAATGCATGTATTTACGTGTTGTGGGTCTTCGTCTGGTATCTCTGTTGGGCCCAGGCCTTTGTGGACAGGGTTCTGCTTGGTGAGGAGGGTTCGATTGGACCTTCTTATTTCAGATGGCCTTCTCCTTCATTCTCTGGTGTAAGTCTCTGATTGTCCACAAGAGGTCACAATGTCCTTCTTGTCTCCTGAGGATGGCTAATCAGCCTTGTCGATGATCCCAGATTGGTGATGAAAGTGCACAATGATTTGAAGAGAATAACCAGATGGTCCTACTTAAATTCACCTTCTTAGATACAGTATAGCTACTCAACCGTAGCATTGATTGTTAAGATGTTATTTTGTCTTCTTCAAACTCGTGTTGCATTCCGGGGGTCACAGACCTCGCTGCAGCTGTGGTCCGTTTTAGTCTGATATGTTAATTCTTAACTCAAATGCTTTATACCCTCGGGTAAAAAGGGGGTGTTTACGTCATGCTGACACGCTCTCTGAGCTCCCTGGGGCATTGCTGGTTACGAGGCAAGGTATCAGCATTTACAATGATCTCATTAGAGAACTAAAATCACAATCTTTTCGTCACAAAAACATTCATTTTATCCAGGATATTAAAATCTCAAGTTACATTCAAGTTACATCATTTCCATTACAACATCTTTATAACAATTTTAATGACATCACAAAATAGACATACATTTTCAACATTCCATCTCTCATCCTTCACAACATTCAGATGTTGAAATAGTGTCCATTGTTTGACAATATAGTTTTGGGCATTCCAATCACCCAACCTATAAACCAAAAGTCTGCTGCATTACAATTTACGATCGACGTGAGGTGTCATACAATCCCCACATCAATCCCCCCCTCTGCGGGAGAGAGTTCTATAAAGCTGATCCACTGTAACCGGATCTTAGGATCCTCACAGGAGAGTCATGGCAGCCATTAGTGGGGTAAAAGTAAAACTGACCCTAGGTCAGTCTCTAGGGACAACTTCAATCTACTCCAGTAGTGTGTGTCCTGGGTTAGGTTCACATCTCAAAGTTCAAATGTAGAGATTCTGAGACCATGGAGTTCATTTGAAGTGACAAGTTGGCGTGAAATCTGTAGCCCATCTCCGCTATACTGTATCAGCACAATGGACTGCGCCCTACAAACTAAAGCAAGGCCAATATGGTAATGAATATAGGGTACAAGATAGATGGGCTGTTTGTAATAGTTAAATTACCCTATGTGAATGCAGGAAACAAAAGCCAAAACATAGCCTACTGCAGTGAGATGCAGCCTACAGCCTAGTGCAGTGCGATACAGCCTACAACCTCCAGCCTACTGCAGTGCGATACAGCCTACAACCTCCATTCTACTACAGTGAGATACAGTCTACTACAGTGAGATACAGTCTACTACAGTGGATACAGTCTACTACAGTGAGATGCAGCCTACAGCCTACTGCAGTGAGATACAGCCTACAACCTCCAGCCTACTGCAGTGAGATACAGCCTATAACCTCCATTCTACTACAGTGAGATAAAGTCTACTACAGTGGATACAGTCTACTACAGTGAGATACAGTCTACTACAGTGGATACAGTCTACTACAGTGAGATACAGTCTACTACAGTGGATACAGTCTACTACAGTGAGATACAGTCTACTACAGTGAGATACAGTCTACTACAGTGGAGACAGTCTACTACAGTGAGATACAGTCTACTACAGTGGAAACAGTCTACTACAGTGAGATACAGTCTACTACAGTGGATACAGTCTACTACAGTGAGATACAGTCTACTGCAGTGAGATACCGCCTAAAACCTCCAGTCTACTACAGTGAGATACAGCTTACAGTCTACAGTCTACTGCAGTGAGATACAGCCTTCAGTCTACTACAGTGGATACAGTCTACTACAGTGAGATACAGTCTACTGCAGTAAGAAACAGACTACAGCCCACAGTCTATTGCAGTGAGATACAGCTTACAGCCTACAGTCTACTGCAGTGAGATACAGCCTTCAGTCTACTACAGTGAGATACAGCCCACAGTCTACTGCAGTGAGATACAGCCTTCAGCCTACTGCAGGAAGATACAGCATCCAGTCTACTACAGTGAGATACAGCCCACAGTCTACTGCAGTGAGATACAGCCTACAGCCTTCAGTCTACTACAGTGAGATACAGCCTCCAGTCTACTGCAGTGAGATACAGTCTACTGCAGTAAGATTCAGCCTACAGCCCACAGTCTACTATAGTGAGATACAGCCTACAGTCTTCAGTCTACTACAGTGAGATGCAGCCTACAGCCTCCAGTCTACTACAGTGAGATACAGCCTACAACCTCCAGTCTACTGCAGTGAGATACAGCCTACAGCCTCCAGTCTACTACAGTGAGATACAGCCTCCAGTCTACTGCAGTGAGATACAGTCTACTGCAGTAAGATTCAGCCTACAGCCCACAGTCTACTATAGTGAGATACAGCCTACAGCCTTCAGTCTACTACAGTGAGATGCAGCCTACAGCCTACAGTCTACTGCAGTGAGATACAGCCTACAGCCTCCAGTCTACTACAGTGAGATACAGCCTCCAGTCTACTACAGTGAGATACAGTCTACTATAGTGAGATACAGCCTACAGCCTTCAGTCTACTACAGTGAGATGCAGCCTCCAGTCTACTACAGTGAGATACAGCCTACAACCTCCAGTCTACTGCAGTGAGATACAGCCTACAGCCTCCAGTCTACTACAGTGAGATACAGCCTCCAGTCTACTACAGTGAAATACAGCCTCCAGTCTACTACAGTGAGATACAGCCTACAGTCTACTGCAGTGAGATACCGCCTACAGCCTCCAGTCTACTATAGTAAGATACAGCCTCCAGTCTACTGCAGTGAGATACCGCCTACAACCTCCAGTCTACTACAGTGAGATACAGTCTACTGCAGTGAGATACAGCCTACAGCCCACAGTCTACTGCAGTGAGATACAGTCTACTGCAGTGAGATACAGCCTACAGCCTCCAGTCTACTATAGTAAGATACAACCTCCAGTCTACTACAGTGAGATACATTCTACTGCAGTGAGATACAGCCCACAGTCTACTGCAGTGAGATACAGTCTACTGCAGTGAGATACAGTCTACTGCAGTGAGATACAGCCTACAGCCCACAGTCTACTGCAGTGAGATACAGTCTACTGCAGTGAGATACAGCCTACAGCCTCCAGTCTACTATAGTAAGATACAACCTCCAGTCTACTACAGTGAGATACAGTCTACTGCAGTGAGATACAGCCTACAGCCCACAGTCTACTACATTGAGATATAGTCTACTGCAGTGAGATACAGCCTCTAATAGGGAGCCTAGAATACAAAACAAAAAATTCTAAATGTTCAACTCAAAAGGCCTTATCATTACATCAATAACACATCCAAGTCCTGAGTTCTCGGTTCGGACACATTCAGAAATCAAAATATGCTTTAGTATTTTGTTTAAACCCTCTGACGAAGGCCAAGAGCACAAGAAACACTTTTCAGTGAGAACATAAATCCAAGACTGTTGTCCAAGCCGACGTGAGTATGACATCCGGGAATTTAAAGTATACTTGATTTTCCAAATGTTGCATACTATTAAAACATATTTTTTCGTATACTGAAATGGCCTACTATTTAGGTCACAAGTATGGGTATTCGGACACAAGCCACTGCCTTGAAGTACTTGTCACACCACATCGTTATTCTCCACTGGTTGAAATCCTTCATTAGATTCTTTCAAAATAATTCAGTAAAGGAAAAATAGGTACCACAGAAAAACGAATGGCCGTATTTCCTGAAGATTTCTTGAAACTTAGACCCTGACTGTAAAAATGTCACGAGGGGTAGAATAATCTTGGTAGTGAACAGAAGCAGCGGATGTTGCAGTATCTGAAGGCTGACCGTGGTGCGTCCCAGATGGCATGACTTTTGAGAAGAATGTATAGGGTATAGGCAGTGTTTTCTCCTGCCTCCCCTCATCATAGAGCCTGTTAACAAGGACTAACCTGCAGAGTCAGGTAAACAGGTAGAGAGAGGGCAGGAGCAAGAGAGAGAGGGGGGGGAGAGAAGGAGGGATGGAAAAGGAGGGACAAAGAAGAAAGGGCAAGACAGAGGAAGGAGATACAGTTAGAGAGAAAGGGGAGACAGTAGAGGAGGAGAGGAGAAAGAAAGAGGGATGACTGGTAATGGAGAAAGGTGGCATTGAGAAAGAAAGAGGGATGAGTGGTAACGGAAAAAGGTGGCATTGAGAAAGAAAGAGGGATGAGTGGTAACAGAGAAAGGTGGCGTTGAGAAAGAAAGGGATGAGTGGTAACGGAGAAAGGTGGCATTGAGAAAGAAAGAGGGATGAGTGGTAACGGAGAAAGGTGGCATTGAGAAAGAAAGAGGGATGAGTAGTAACGGAGAAAGGTGGCATTGAGAAAGAAAGAGGGATGAGTGGTGACGGATAAAGGTGGCGTTGGGAAAGAAAGAGGGATGAGTGGTAAGACAGAGGAAGGAGATACAGTTAGAGAGAAAGGGGAGACAGTAGAGGAGGAGAGGAGAAAGAAAGAGGGATGACTGGTAATGGAGAAAGGTGGCATTGAGAAAGAAAGAGGGATGAGTGGTAACGGAAAAAGGTGGCATTGAGAAAGAAAGAGGGATGAGTGGTAACAGAGAAAGGTGGCGTTGAGAAAGAAAGAGGGATGAGTGGTAACGGAGAAAGGTGGCATTGAGAAAGAAAGAGGGATGAGTGGTAACGGAGAAAGGTGGTATTGAGAAAGAAAGAGGGATGAGTAGTAACGGAGAAAGGTGGCATTGAGAAAGAAAGAGGGATGAGTGGTGACGGATAAAGGTGGCGTTGGGAAAGAAAGAGGGATGAGTGGTAACGGAGAAAGGTGGCATTGAGAAAGAAAGAGGGATGAGTGGTGACGGATAAAGGTGGCGTTGGGAAAGAAAGAGGGATGAGTGGTAACGGAGAAAGGTGGCATTGAGTAAGAAAGAGGGATGAGTGGTGACGGATAAAGGTGGCATTGGGAAAGAAAGAGGGATGGGTGGTGATGGGTAAAGGTGGCGTTGGGAAAGAAAGAGGGATGAGTGGTAACGGAGAAAGGTGGTGTTGAGAAAGACAGAGGGATGAGTGGTAACGGAGAAAGGTGGTGTTGAGAAAGACAGAGGGATGAGTGGTAACGGAGAAAGGTGGCATTGAGAAAGAAAGAGGGATGAGTAGTAACGGAGAAAGGTGGCATTGAGAAAGAAAGAGGGATGAGTGGTGACGGATAAAGGTGGCATTGGGAAAGAAAGAGGGATGGGTGGTGATGGATAAAGGTGACGTTGAGAAAGAAAGCAGGAGGGGAAGTAGAAAGACAGATGAAGTGAAGTGAGAAAGACAGAAAAATAGAGGACAGAGGAGAGGAAATAGAGGAAGGGTTGGGTTGAGTAATAATACCAAACAGAAAGAGAACTGGAATAACCCAGAGAATAACAGTGATTTCAGGGGAATAGGAGAACTGGAGTAACCCTGAGCATAACAGTTATTTCAGGGGAATAGGAGAACTGGAGTAACCCTGAGAATAACAGTGATTTCAGGGGAATAGGAGAACTGGAGTAACCCTGAGAATAACAGTGATTTCAGGGGAATATGAGAACTGGAGTAACCCTGAGAATAACAGTGATTTCAGGGGAATGGGAGAACTGGAGTAACCCTGAGAATAACAGTGATTTCAGGGGAATAGGAGAACTGGAGTAACCCAGAGAATAACAGTGATTTCAGGGGAATAGGAGAACTGGAGTAACCCTGAGAATAACAGTTAACAGGGAGACAGAAAGGAAAACAATATCATGAGTGTGGCAGTCGCCTGTGTCATTATAGCACAGTCATTACGTTCAAATATTATTTATGCTGCGCCCAGAACAGGGAGGCCAATATAACTGGTCAGCCATGTATACGCTGTATGATAAAACACACACAGGCATATGCAGCACACAGACCCACACACACAGTCACATAAAAACACTAACAAAAAGACCCATGAATATGCATGCATGCACACACATGCACGAAAGTGAAAACACCTACACAAGGACACACACACACACACAGACAGAAACACACACACACAGACACACACAGACACACTCGATTGACTTGAGGTTAGCTGACCTGAGCTTTGCGAAGCACTAATGATGACGAAGTCCATGTGCTCTTAGACAATGGTCAAAGGTGCAGGATCACCAGCCATTACAAAAAAGGAAATGTGACCTACAATTACTTCCTCTAGAAGTCCCCCTTTTGAACTATCCCAGCTGAAATCCCCCAGCCAGGCTTCCTCAGAATTGTGAAATGAATGATGCATCCCAAATGACATCCTAGTGCCTTTATAGTGCACTACTTTTTGACAAGGACTCATAGGGCTCTGGTTAAAAGTAGTGTACTATATAGGGAATAGGGTGCCATTTGGGACTCACAACAGTCACCACCGTGATTAAGTTCCCCACTCCCCTGTCTTAAGTCAAAGTTACAGTTTACAGTCAAACCTGTCAGGTCCTGGGGATGGGGCAGATAGCTGGAGGGGGACCATGGCGTCAAGAGAGAAGACTGCCTGTAAAGATCTACATACAATTGCAGTCCTACCGGGAAATGTATTGTGCCCTGTTGAGAGAGAGGCTGTTCCCCAAATGGCACCATATTCCCTACATAGTGCCCTATGCGCCCTGGTCAAAAGTAGTGCACTGTATAGGGAATAGGGTGCCATTTGGGATTGAGTCTTAGACGTTCTTTGAAGAGTCACTCAGTTAAAAGGTTCTGAGATGCTGTGCCTATGAATGTTAAATCCTGTTTATATACAAAGAGCTAGAGTGTGTCACGGTTTGGTTGGTGGATACTGTCACCTTCGGCAACTGGTACGGTGCGTGTGTGTGTGTGTGTGTGCGTGTGATTGAGAGTAACCATCAACACTTTGCTCTCCAACAGCTCAGACTATTACATACTATTACGACACCACTATTTCTTAACACATTAGAAGGGGGGGGGGGGGCTAATTCCATCACTTTTACAATGTCTGGAAAAAACTGTGTTCGCTTCAGTGTTCCAGGATTTCATATTTTTATTTCACAAAAAAATATATACTGACCACCATTATTTAACGAACACACATTTAAAAGAGTTTGAGACTGCCAAAGGTTGTTCTTTTCACTTTGTGCAAACCCACAGTTTCGGGTGGCTGGTCTCAGACGATCCCGCATGTGAAAAAGCCGGATGTGGAGATCCTGGGCTGGTGTGGTTACACGTGGTCTGTGGTTGTTAGGCCAGATGGACGTACTGCCAAATTCTCTAAAACTATGTTGGGGGCAGCTTATAGTAGAGAAATGCACATTCAATTCTATGACATCAGCTCTGGTGAACATTCCAGCAGTCAGCATGCCAAATGCACGCTCCCTCAAAACTTGAGACATCTGTGGCATTGAGTTGTGTAACAAAACTGTACATTTTAGAGCGACCTTATATTGGCCTCAGTACAAGATGAATCTGGGTAATGATCATGCTGTTTAATCAGCTTCTTGATATGCCACATCTGTCAGGTGAATGGAATATCTTGCAAAGAAATGCTCACTAATAGGGATGTAAACAAATGTGTGCACAACATTTGACAGTTAATAAGCTTTATGTGCACATGGAAGACTTCTGGGATATTTTCTTTCAGCTAATGAAACATGGGACAAACACTTCTACATGTTGCGTTTATATTTTTGTTCAGTGTACATATGGGTATGTTTCATCATGGAAAATGACTCATTCTATTGTGGTTTTCTTGGTTGCCTATTGCTTTCTTGGTTGTAAATGGAACTGTACGTAGTACAGACGTATTTATGGTAGGCTGACTTTGCTTAATTAATTACTTGGGTCAAATTCGATCCACAGAATTGTATTGTGCCATATCACAACGTGTTGCTGTACTCATGAGTAGCATGATTTTCCACGTCTGAAGCAGACCTATAGGGTTATTTGTTTGACAAGACAACTGTGCATGGCTGTATCTCACTGCAGTAGGCTGTATCTCACTGCAATAGGCTGTATCTCACTGCAGTAGGCTGTAGGCTGTATCTCACTGCAATAGGCTGTATCTCACTGCAGTAGGCTGTATCTCACTGCAATAGGCTGTATCTCACTGCAGTAGGCTGTAGGCTGTAGGCTGTATCTCACTGCAATAGGCTGTATCTCACTGCAGTAGGCTGGAGGCACTGTAGTAGATTGTAGGCTGTATCTCCCTGCAGTAGCCTGAAGGCTGTAGGCTGTAGGCTGTATCTCACTGCAGTAGACTTATTCCCCTGAAATAACAGTTATTCTCTGGGTTATTCCAGTTCTCTTTCTGTTTGGTATTATTACTCAACCCAACCCTTCCTCTATTTCCTCTCCTCTGTCCTCTATTTTTCTGTCTTTCTCAGTTGCTCTCACTTCATCTGTCTTTCTACTTCCCCTCCTTCTGCTTTCTTTCTCAACGTCACCTTTCTCCATTACCATTCATCCTTTTTTTATTTTGTATTAATTCTTTTCTTTTTACCCCCTTTTTCTCTCCAATTTCATCATATTATGATCTTGTCTCATCGCTGCAACTACCCAACGGGCTTGGAAGAGGCAGTAGCCAGCCGCAGCAATGTGCAGTGCCTTAGACCGCTGCACCACTCTGGAGGCCCATCCCTCTTTCTTTCCCAACGCCACCTTTATCCATCACCACCCATCCCTCTTTCTTTCTCCTCTCCTCCTCTACTGTCTCCCCTTTCTCTCTAACTTTATCTCCTTCCTCTGTCTTGCCCTTTCTTCTTTGTCCCTCCTTTTCCATCCCTCCTTCTCTCCCCCCCTCTCTCTCTTGCTCCTGCCCTCTCTCTACCTGTTTACCTGACTCTGCAGGTTAGTCCTTGTTAACAGGCTCTATGATGAGGGGAGGCAGGAGAAAACACTGCCTATACCGTATACATTTTTCTCAAAAGTCATGTCATCTGGGACGCACCACGGTCAGCCTTCAGATACTGCAACATCCGCTGCTTCTGTTCACTACCAAGATTATTCTACCCCTCGTGACATTTTTACAGTCAGGGTCTAAGTTTCAAGAAATCTTCAGGAAATACGGCCATTCGTTTTTCTGTGGTACCTATTTTTCCTTTACTGAATTATTTTGAAAGAATCTAATGAAGGATTTCAACCAGTGGAGAATAACGATGTGGTGTGACAAGTACTTCAAGGCAGTGGCTTGTGTCCGAATACCCATACTTGTGACCTAAATAGTAGGCCATTTCAGTATACGAAAAAATATGTTTTAATAGTATGCAACATTTGGAAAATCAAGTATACTTTAAATTCCCGGATGTCATACTCACGTCGGCTTGGACAACAGTCTTGGATTTATGTTCTCACTGAAAAGTGTTTCTTGTGCTCTTGGCCTTCGTCAGAGGGTTTAAACAAAATACTAAAGCATCTTTTGATTTCTGAATGTGTCCGAACCGAGAACTCAGGACTTGGATGTGTTATTGATGTAATGATAAGGCCTTTTGAGTTGAACATTTAGAATTTTTGTTTTGTATTCTAGGCTCCCAATTTCATTATTTAATTTATGGATCAAGACTTAGCAGTCATTCTGATCTCGTTTCCAATTATCAGTGCTTATGTTTATTATGAATTTATCAGTGCTTATGTTTATTATGAATTTATCAGTGCTTATGTTTATTATTATGAATTTATCAGTGCTTATGTTTATTATTATGAATTTATCAGTGCTTATGTTTATTATTATGAATTTATCAGTGCTTATGTTTATTATTATGAATTTATCAGTGCTTATGTTTATTATTATGAATTTATCAGTGCTTATGTTTACTTTTTATTAATTCGAACTTCTTCTGCCTTTCATAGTTCTGGTGTGTACTATACTATTTGATTTAATAGTTCTGGTGTGTACTATACTATTTGATTGAATAGTTCTGGTGTGTACTATACTATTTGATTTAATAGTTCTGGTGTGTGTACTAGACTATTTGATTTAATAGTTCTGGTGTGTGTACTAGACTGTTTGATTTAATAGTTCTGGTGTGTGTACTAGACTATTTGATTTAATAGTTCTGGTGTGTACTAGACTATTTGATTTAATAGTTCTGGTGTGTACTATACTATTTGATTTAATAGTTCTGGTGTGTACTAGACTATTTGATTTAATAGTTCTGGTGTGTACTAGACTATTTGATTTAATAGTTCTGGTGTGTACTATACTATTTGATTTAATAGTTCTGGTGTGTACTAGACTATTTGATTTAATAGTTCTGGTGTGTGTACTATACTATTTGATTTAATAGTTCTGGTGTGTGTACTAGACTGTTTGATTTAATAGTTCTGGTGTGTGTACTATACTATTTGATTTAATAGTTCTGGTGTGTGTACTATACTATTTGATTTAATAGTTCTGGTGTGTACTAGACTATTTGATTTAATAGTTCTGGTGTGTGTACTAGACTACTTGATTTAATAGTTCTGGTGTGTACTAGACTATTTGATTTAATAGTTTTGGTGTGTACTAGACTATTTGATTTAATAGTTCTGGTGTGTGTACTAGACTACTTGATTTAATAGTTCTGGTGTGTGTACTAGACTATTTGATTTAATAGTTCTGGTGTGTACTAGACTATTTGATTTAATAGTTCTGGTGTGTACTAGACTATTTGATTTAATAGTTCTGGTGTGTGTACTAGACTATTTGATTTAATAGTTCTGGTGTGTGTACTAGACTATTTGATTTAATAGTTCTGGTGTGTGTACTAGACTATTTGATTTAATAGTTCTGGTGTGTGTACTAGACTATTTGATTTAATAGTTCTGGTGTGTACTAGACTATTTGATTTAATAGTTCTGGTGTGTACTAGACTATTTGATTTAATAGTTCTGGTGTGTACTAGACTATTTGATTTAATAGTTCTGGTGTGTACTAGACTATTTGATTTAATAGTTCTGGTGTGTGTACTAGACTATTTGATTTAATAGTTCTGGTGTGTGTACTAGACTATTTGATTTAATAGTTCTGGTGTGTGTACTAGACTATTTGATTTAATAGTTCTGGTGTGTACTATACTATTTGATTTAATAGTTCTGGTGTGTACTATACTATTTGATTTAATAGTTCTGGTGTGTGTACTATACTATTTGATTTAATAGTTCTGGTGTGTGTACTAGACTGTTTGATTTAATAGTTCTGGTGTGTGTACTATACTATTTGATTTAATAGTTCTGGTGTGTGTACTATACTATTTGATTTAATAGTTCTGGTGTGTACTAGACTATTTGATTTAATAGTTCTGGTGTGTGTACTAGACTACTTGATTTAATAGTTCTGGTGTGTACTAGACTATTTGATTTAATAGTTTTGGTGTGTACTAGACTATTTGATTTAATAGTTCTGGTGTGTGTACTAGACTACTTGATTTAATAGTTGTGGTGTGTGTACTAGACTATTTGATTTAATAGTTCTGGTGTGTACTAGACTATTTGATTTAATAGTTCTGGTGTGTACTAGACTATTTGATTTAATAGTTCTGGTGTGTGTACTAGACTATTTGATTTAATAGTTCTGGTGTGTGTACTAGACTATTTGATTTAATAGTTCTGGTGTGTGTACTAGACTATTTGATTTAATAGTTCTGGTGTGTGTACTAGACTATTTGATTTAATAGTTCTGGTGTGTACTAGACTATTTGATTTAATAGTTCTGGTGTGTACTAGACTATTTGATTTAATAGTTCTGGTGTGTACTAGACTATTTGATTTAATAGTTCTGGTGTGTACTAGACTATTTTATTTAATAGTTCTGGTGTGTGTACTAGACTATTTGATTTAATAGTTCTGGTGTGTGTACTAGACTATTTGATTTAATAGTTCTGGTGTGTGTACTAGACTATTTGATTTAATAGTTCTGGTGTGTACTAGACTATTTGATTTAATAGTTCTGGTGTGTACTAGACTACTTGATTTAATAGTTCTGGTGTGTGTACTAGACTACTTGATTTAATAGTTCTGGTGTGTACTAGACTATTTGATTTAATAGTTCTGGTGTGTGTACTAGACTATTTGATTTAATAGTTCTGGTGTGTACTAGACTATTTGATTTAATAGTTCTGGTGTGTGTACTAGACTATTTGATTTAATAGTTTTGGTGTGTGTACTAGACTATTTGATTTAATAGTTCTGGTGTGTACTAGACTATTGATTTAATAGTTCTGGTGTGTACTAGACTATTTGATTTAATAGTTCTGGTGTGTACTAGACTATTTGATTTAATAGTTCTGGTGTGTGTACTAGACTATTTGATTTAATAGTTCTGGTGTGTACTAGACTATTTGATTTAATAGTTCTGGTGTGTGTACTAGACTATTTGATTTAATAGTTCTGGTGTGTACTAGACTGTTTGATTTAATAGTTCTGGTGTGTACTAGACTATTTGATTTAATAGTTCTGGTGTGTGTACTAGACTATTTGATTTAATAGTTCTGGTGTGTACTAGACTATTTGATTTAATAGTTCTGGTGTGTACTAGACTATTTGATTTAATAGTTCTGGTGTGTGTACTAGACTGTTTGATTTAATAGTTCTGGTGTGTGTACTAGACTGTTTGATTTAATAGTTCTGGTGTGTACTAGACTATTTGATTTAATAGTTCTGGTGTGTACTAGACTATTTGATTTAATAGTTCGGGTGTGTACTAGACTATTTGATTTAATAGTTCTGGTGTGTGTACTAGACTGTTTGATTTAATAGTTCTGGTGTGTGTACTAGACTGTTTGATTTAATAGTTCTGGTGTGTACTAGACTATTTGATTTAATAGTTCTGGTGTGTGTACTAGACTGTTTGATTTAATAGTTCTGGTGTGTACTAGACTACTTGATTTAATAGTTCTGGTGTGTACTAGACTATTTGATTTAATAGTTCTGGTGTGTGTACTAGACTGTTTGATTTAATAGTTCTGGTGTGTGTACTAGACTGTTTGATTTAATAGTTCTGGTGTGTACTAGACTATTTGATTTAATAGTTCTGATGTGTGTACTAGACTGTTTGATTTAATAGTTCTGGTGTGTACTAGACTACTTGATTTAATAGTTCTGGTGTGTACTAGACTACTTGATTTAATAGTTCTGGTGTGTACTAGACTATTTGATTTAATAGTTCTGGTGTGTGTACTAGACTGTTTGATTTAATAGTTCTGGTGTGTACTAGACTACTTGATTTAATAGTTCTGGTGTGTACTAGACTATTTGATTTAATAGTTCTGGTGTGTGTACTAGACTATTTGATTTAATAGTTCTGGTGTGTACTAGACTACTTGATTTAATAGTTCTGGTGTGTCCTAGACTATTTGATTTAATAGTTTTGGTGTGTACTAGACTATTTAATTTAATAGTTCTGGTGTGTACTAGACTATTTGATTTAATAGTTCTGGTGTGTACTAGACTATTTGATTTAATAGTTCTGGTGTGTGTACTATACTATTTGATTTAATAGTTCTGGTGTGTGTACTATACTATTTGATTTAATAGTTCTGGTGTGTGTACTAGACTATTTGATTTAATAGTTCTGGTGTGTACTATACTATTTGATTTAATAGTTCTGGTGTGTGTACTATACTATTTGATTTAATAGTTCTGGTGTGTACTAGACTATTTGATTTAATAGTTCTGGTGTGTACTATACTATTTGATTTAATAGTTCTGGTGTGTGTACTAGACTATTTGATTTAATAGTTCTGGTGTGTGTACTAGACTATTTGATTTAATAGTTCTGGTGTGTACTAGACTATTTGATTTAATAGTTCTGGTGTGTACTAGACTATTTGATTTAATAGTTCTGGTGTGTACTAGACTACTTGATTTAATAGTTCTGGTGTGTGTACTAGACTACTTGATTTAATAGTTCTGGTGTGTACTAGACTATTTGATTTAATAGTTCTGGTGTGTGTACTAGACTATTTGATTTAATAGTTCTGGTGTGTACTAGACTATTTGATTTAATAGTTCTGGTGTGTGTACTAGACTATTTGATTTAATAGTTCTGGTGTGTGTACTAGACTATTTGATTTAATAGTTCTGGTGTGTACTAGACTATTTGATTTAATAGTTCTGGTGTGTACTAGACTATTTGATTTAATAGTTCTGGTGTGTACTAGACTATTTGATTTAATAGTTCTGGTGTGTACTAGACTATTTGATTTAATAGTTCTGGTGTGTGTACTAGACTATTTGATTTAATAGTTCTGGTGTGTGTACTAGACTATTTGATTTAATAGTTCTGGTGTGTGTACTAGACTATTTGATTTAATAGTTCTGGTGTGTACTATACTATTTGATTTAATAGTTCTGGTGTGTACTATACTATTTGATTTAATAGTTCTGGTGTGTGTACTATACTATTTGATTTAATAGTTCTGGTGTGTGTACTAGACTGTTTGATTTAATAGTTCTGGTGTGTGTACTATACTATTTGATTTAATAGTTCTGGTGTGTGTACTATACTATTTGATTTAATAGTTCTGGTGTGTACTAGACTATTTGATTTAATAGTTCTGGTGTGTGTACTAGACTACTTGATTTAATAGTTCTGGTGTGTACTAGACTATTTGATTTAATAGTTTTGGTGTGTACTAGACTATTTGATTTAATAGTTCTGGTGTGTGTACTAGACTACTTGATTTAATAGTTCTGGTGTGTGTACTAGACTATTTGATTTAATAGTTCTGGTGTGTACTAGACTATTTGATTTAATAGTTCTGGTGTGTACTAGACTATTTGATTTAATAGTTCTGGTGTGTGTACTATACTATTTGATTTAATAGTTCTGGTGTGTGTACTAGACTATTTGATTTAATAGTTCTGGTGTGTACTATACTATTTGATTTAATAGTTCTGGTGTGTGTACTATACTATTTGATTTAATAGTTCTGGTGTGTACTAGACTATTTGATTTAATAGTTCTGGTGTGTACTATACTATTGATTTAATAGTTCTGGTGTGTGTACTAGACTATTTGATTTAATAGTTCTGGTGTGTGTACTAGACTATTTGATTTAATAGTTCTGGTGTGTACTAGACTATTTGATTTAATAGTTCTGGTGTGTACTAGACTATTTGATTTAATAGTTCTGGTGTGTACTAGACTACTTGATTTAATAGTTCTGGTGTGTGTACTAGACTACTTGATTTAATAGTTCTGGTGTGTACTAGACTATTTGATTTAATAGTTCTGGTGTGTGTACTAGACTATTTGATTAATAGTTCTGGTGTGTACTAGACTATTTGATTTAATAGTTCTGGTGTGTGTACTAGACTATTTGATTTAATAGTTCTGGTGTGTGTACTAGACTATTTGATTTAATAGTTCTGGTGTGTACTAGACTATTTGATTTAATAGTTCTGGTGTGTACTAGACTATTTGATTTAATAGTTCTGGTGTGTACTAGACTATTTGATTTAATAGTTCTGGTGTGTACTAGACTATTTGATTTAATAGTTCTGGTGTGTGTACTAGACTATTTGATTTAATAGTTCTGGTGTGTGTACTAGACTATTTGATTTAATAGTTCTGGTGTGTGTACTAGACTATTTGATTTAATAGTTCTGGTGTGTACTATACTATTTGATTTAATAGTTCTGGTGTGTACTATACTATTTGATTTAATAGTTCTGGTGTGTGTACTATACTATTTGATTTAATAGTTCTGGTGTGTGTACTAGACTGTTTGATTTAATAGTTCTGGTGTGTGTACTATACTATTTGATTTAATAGTTCTGGTGTGTGTACTATACTATTTGATTTAATAGTTCTGGTGTGTACTAGACTATTTGATTTAATAGTTCTGGTGTGTGTACTAGACTACTTGATTTAATAGTTCTGGTGTGTACTAGACTATTTGATTTAATAGTTTTGGTGTGTACTAGACTATTTGATTTAATAGTTCTGGTGTGTGTACTAGACTACTTGATTTAATAGTTGTGGTGTGTGTACTAGACTATTTGATTTAATAGTTCTGGTGTGTACTAGACTATTTGATTTAATAGTTCTGGTGTGTACTAGACTATTTGATTTAATAGTTCTGGTGTGTGTACTAGACTATTTGATTTAATAGTTCTGGTGTGTGTACTAGACTATTTGATTTAATAGTTCTGGTGTGTGTACTAGACTATTTGATTTAATAGTTCTGGTGTGTGTACTAGACTATTTGATTTAATAGTTCTGGTGTGTACTAGACTATTTGATTTAATAGTTCTGGTGTGTACTAGACTATTTGATTTAATAGTTCTGGTGTGTACTAGACTATTTGATTTAATAGTTCTGGTGTGTACTAGACTATTTGATTTAATAGTTCTGGTGTGTGTACTAGACTATTTGATTTAATAGTTCTGGTGTGTGTACTAGACTATTTGATTTAATAGTTCTGGTGTGTGTACTAGACTATTTGATTTAATAGTTCTGGTGTGTACTAGACTATTTGATTTAATAGTTCTGGTGTGTACTAGACTACTTGATTTAATAGTTCTGGTGTGTGTACTAGACTACTTGATTTAATAGTTCTGGTGTGTACTAGACTATTTGATTTAATAGTTCTGGTGTGTGTACTAGACTATTTGATTTAATAGTTCTGGTGTGTACTAGACTATTTGATTTAATAGTTCTGGTGTGTGTACTAGACTATTTGATTTAATAGTTTGGTGTGTGTACTAGACTATTTGATTTAATAGTTCTGGTGTGTACTAGACTATTTGATTTAATAGTTCTGGTGTGTACTAGACTATTTGATTTAATAGTTCTGGTGTGTACTAGACTATTTGATTTAATAGTTCTGGTGTGTGTACTAGACTATTTGATTTAATAGTTCTGGTGTGTACTAGACTATTTGATTTAATAGTTCTGGTGTGTGTACTAGACTATTTGATTTAATAGTTCTGGTGTGTACTAGACTGTTTGATTTAATAGTTCTGGTGTGTACTAGACTATTTGATTTAATAGTTCTGGTGTGTGTACTAGACTATTTGATTTAATAGTTCTGGTGTGTACTAGACTATTTGATTTAATAGTTCTGGTGTGTACTAGACTATTTGATTTAATAGTTCTGGTGTGTGTACTAGACTGTTTGATTTAATAGTTCTGGTGTGTGTACTAGACTGTTTGATTTAATAGTTCTGGTGTGTACTAGACTATTTGATTTAATAGTTCTGGTGTGTACTAGACTATTTGATTTAATAGTTCGGGTGTGTACTAGACTATTTGATTTAATAGTTCTGGTGTGTGTACTAGACTGTTTGATTTAATAGTTCTGGTGTGTGTACTAGACTGTTTGATTTAATAGTTCTGGTGTGTACTAGACTATTTGATTTAATAGTTCTGGTGTGTGTACTAGACTGTTTGATTTAATAGTTCTGGTGTGTACTAGACTACTTGATTTAATAGTTCTGGTGTGTACTAGACTATTTGATTTAATAGTTCTGGTGTGTGTACTAGACTGTTTGATTTAATAGTTCTGGTGTGTGTACTAGACTGTTTGATTTAATAGTTCTGGTGTGTACTAGACTATTTGATTTAATAGTTCTGATGTGTGTACTAGACTGTTTGATTTAATAGTTCTGGTGTGTACTAGACTACTTGATTTAATAGTTCTGGTGTGTACTAGACTACTTGATTTAATAGTTCTGGTGTGTACTAGACTATTTGATTTAATAGTTCTGGTGTGTGTACTAGACTGTTTGATTTAATAGTTCTGGTGTGTACTAGACTACTTGATTTAATAGTTCTGGTGTGTACTAGACTATTTGATTTAATAGTTCTGGTGTGTGTACTAGACTATTTGATTTAATAGTTCTGGTGTGTACTAGACTACTTGATTTAATAGTTCTGGTGTGTCCTAGACTATTTGATTTAATAGTTTTGGTGTGTACTAGACTATTTAATTTAATAGTTCTGGTGTGTACTAGACTATTTGATTTAATAGTTCTGGTGTGTACTAGACTATTTGATTTAATAGTTCTGGTGTGTGTACTATACTATTTGATTTAATAGTTCTGGTGTGTGTACTATACTATTTGATTTAATAGTTCTGGTGTGTGTACTAGACTATTTGATTTAATAGTTCTGGTGTGTACTATACTATTTGATTTAATAGTTCTGGTGTGTGTACTATACTATTTGATTTAATAGTTCTGGTGTGTACTAGACTATTTGATTTAATAGTTCTGGTGTGTACTATACTATTTGATTTAATAGTTCTGGTGTGTGTACTAGACTATTTGATTTAATAGTTCTGGTGTGTGTACTAGACTATTTGATTTAATAGTTCTGGTGTGTACTAGACTATTTGATTTAATAGTTCTGGTGTGTACTAGACTATTTGATTACATTTTTATGTTACAGCACCTTAGTTTCACTAATAAATGTTGAAATGGAACCAAATTCCATTTCTGTCTTCAGTTTTTTTTTTTACAGGATAGATGGGCCATATGGTCTACTCTGGTATAGGTTGAATGAGATATTCTGCCTATAACCAGCAGGAGTAGGCCTATAACTCAATTCTTATTCTATTCAGAGTTTAGAGAAATTAATCAAATTGGAAGTGAGCTATTATCAGGCTGGTTAATGTGATGCATATGTCTCTTGAATTTGTAAAATTCAACACGGCCCGCCCAACCTACTCATCTAATCAGGAGCTGCTACTGCATTGTGGGCGTGGCATACTGCACACTTCTTACTTAACACTATGTGCTAAATAGTAGTATGTGACGATGAGTAAATAGTATGCAGTTTAAGTACAGTGCCTTCAGAAAGTTTTCACACCCCTTGACTTTTTCCACATTTTGTTGTGTTACAGCCTAAAAAATGTTTTTTTTGTCGCTGTCATACCAACAATATCACATAATGTCAAAGTGGAGTTATGTTTTTCAGCATTTTTACAAATGAATAAAAAATGAAAAGCTGAAATGTCTTGAGTCAATAAGTTTTTAAGCCCTTTGTTATGGCAGGTTCTGGTGTAAAAATGGGCTTAACAAGTCACATAAGTTTCATGGACTGCAATAATAGTGTTTAACATGATTTTTTAATCAGTATCTAATCTCTGTACCCCCCCACACACAATTATCTATAAGGTCCCTGAATCAAGCAGTGCATTTCAAACACAGATTGAACCACAAAGACCAGGGAGGTTTTCCAATGATTCGCAAAGAAGGGCACCTATTGGTAAAAATTGAAAGGCAGACATTGAATATTCCTTTGAGCATGGTGAAGTTTATTAATTACATTTTGGATGGTGTATCAATATACCCACGCACTACAAAGATACCGGTGTCCTTCGCAACTCACTTGCCAGAGAGGAAGGAAACCGCTCAGGGATTTCACTATGAGGCCAAAGGTGACTTGAAAACAGTTACAGAGTTGAATGGCAGTGATAAGAGAGAACTGAGGATGGATCAACAACATTGTAGTTACTTCACAATACTAACCTAATTGACAGAGTAAAAATAAGGAAGCCTGTACAGAATGAAAATATTCCAAAACATGAATCCTGTTTGCAACAAAGCACTAAAGTAATACTGCAAAAAATATAGCAAAGCAATTAACTTTTTGTCCGGAATACAAAGTGTTATGTTTGGGGCAAATCTAATACAACACATTACTGAGTACCACTCTGCATATTTTCAAGCATAGTAGTGGCTGCATCATTTTTGGGGTGTGCTTGTAATCATTAAGGACTCTGGAGTTTTTCAGGATTAAACAGAAACAGAATGGAGCTAAGCACAGACAAGATCCTAGAGGTAAATCTGGTTCAGTCTGCTTTCTGCCAGACACTGGGAGATTAATTCCCCTTTCAGCAGGACAATAACCTAAAACACAAGGCTAAATATACTCTGGAGTTGCTTACCAAGAAGACAGTGAATGTTCCTGAGTAGCCGAGTTACAGTTTTGACTTAAATCTACCGCAAGAGCTGAAAATGGTTGTCTAGTAAACATCAACAACCAATTGTTTTTTTTATTTTTAATCCATTATTTTACCAGGTAAGTTGACTGAGAACACATTCTCATTTGCAGCAATGACCTGGTGAATAGTTACAGGGGAGAGGAGGGGGGTGAATGAGCCAATTGTAAGCTGGGGATTATTAGGTGACTGTGATGGTTTGAGGGCCAGATTGGGAATTTAGCCAGGACACCAGGGTTAAGACCCCTACTCTTACGATAAGTGCCATGGGATCTTTAATGACTTCAGAGAGTCAGGACACCCGTTTTAACATCCCATCCAGAAGACAGCACCCTACACAGGGCAGCGTCCTCAATCACTGCCATGGGGATATTTTTTTTAGACCAGAGGAAAGAGTGCCTCCTACTGGCCCTCCAACACCACTTCCAGCAGCATCTGGTCTCCCATCCAGGAACTGACCAGGACCAACCCTGCTTAGCTTCAGAAGCAAGCCAGCAGTGGTATGCAGGGTGGTATGCTGCTGGCACAATTTGACAGAGCTCGAAGAATTTTGAGAAGAATAATGGGCAAATGTTGAACAATCCAGGTGTGTAAAGCTTAGAGACGTACCCATAAAGACTCACAGCTGTAATCCAGGCCAATGGTGATTTCACAAAGTATTGTCTTTATAGGGGTGTGAATAGGTAAGTAAATTAGATATGTCTGTTTTTCATTTTCAATAAATTGTCAAAATTGTCAAAAAACATGTTTTCACTTTGTCATTGTGGGGTATTGTGTGTAGATGGGTGAGGACATTTAAAAAAAAAAATGTAATCCATTTTGAATTCAAGCTGTAACACAACAAAATCTGGAATAAGTCAAGGGGTGTGAATACTTTCTGAAGGCTCTGTATATAGTATGCTACTATGGGTATTCGGATATGGCCACTATGCAGAGGAGATTAAATATTTATATATTTGAGAAAGGAATGCGCATTAGATGTCTTAAGTTCCCTGTGCTGTTTTGGTTAGAGGGCTGCTCAGTGCTCTGGTGGCCTCGATAGCCTGTGTCTTGGCCCTGAGATTAAAGCCATGTCAGCAGGTGTGTGATGAGACCTCACAGACTTCATCTCTTTCTCTCACTCTCTCACTCTGGCAATCATCCTCTTTTCTCTCTGTCTGTCTCTGACCATTTATCTCTCCCCTTTGTTTGTCTGTTTAACTCTGCCCACCACCTCTTTCTTTCTCTTACTCTCTTTCCCTCGCTCTTTTCATACCCCCCCTCTTTCTCTCTCTCTCTTTCTTTATCTCTCTCGCTCTCAGCTACACCCTCTCTCTATTCCTATTCCCTTTACTGGTCAATCGATCATTTCGGCCCCGCTTGTCAAAAATGTCCCCAGTCAGTTTCCTCAGTAATGTCCGAGTGATGGTCCTCTGGCCTTTAGTGGAGCTCAGATCGGATGACGATGGGGGTAGTGTGGAACGTCACATAGGCCTACACAGCAGCCGTGTGATGGAGGACAGCAAATCAGCAAACCTCTCCCTCAGGACTAAGGCTCAATCACTGTGAACTCTGGCCAACGCTGCACTGGAACAGTGTGAAGGAGGGGGATAGATGGGGAAACGGATGAAGAAAGGGGGAGAGAGAGAGGAAGGTGGACAGGGGGAGAGAGAGAGGAAGGTGGACACGGGGAGAGAGAGAGGAAGGTGGACAGGGGAGAGAGAGAGGAAGGTGGACAGGGGGAGAGAGAGAGGAAGGTGGACAGGGGGAGAGAGAGAGGAAGGTGGACAGGGGGAGAGAGAGAGGAAGGTGGACAGGGGGAGAGAGAGAGGAAGGTGGACAGGGATAGAGAGAGAGGAAGGTGGACAGGGATAGAGAGAGAGGAAGGTGGACACGGGGAGAGAGAGAGGAAGGTGGACACGGGGAGAGAGAGAGGAAGGTGGACACGGGGAGAGAGAGAGGAAGGTGGACAGGGGGAGAGAGAGAGGAAGGTGGACACGGGGAGAGAGAGAGGAAGGTGGACAGGGGGAGAGAGAGAGGAAGGTGGACAGGGGGAGAGAGAGAGGAAGGTGGACAGGGGGAGAGAGAGAGGAAGGTGGACAGGGGGAGAGAGAGAGGAAGGTGGACAGGGATAGAGAGAGAGGAAGGTGGACAGGGGGAGAGAGAGAGGAAGGTGGACAGGGGGAGAGAGAGAGGAAGGTGGACAGGGGGAGAGAGAGAGGAAGGTGGACAGGGGGAGAGATTGTCTGAAAGGGATGAATAATTCAGAGAAGTATTATCTTTCCTCTTTCATCCTTCCATGGCCTGTCACCTAATTGATTGAAAAGAGGGGCACGGCGAGAGAGAGAGAGGGGGGGGGGCAGAGATACTGAGACACAGAGAGAGAGATGGTTGTGAGGTCTGGGGTCCGCTCCCCAACCAAGATTTCACTAAATGGGACAAACACCAAATTGAGACTCTGCATGCAGAATTCTGCAAAAATATCCCCCGTGTACAACGTAGAACACCAAATAATGCATGCAGAGCAGAATTAGGCCGATACCCACTAATTATCAAAATCCAGAAAAGAGCAGCTAAATTCTACAACCACCTAAAAGGAAGCGATTCCCAAACCTTCCATAACAAAGCCATCACCTACAGAGAGATGAACCTGGAGAAGCTGGTCCAATTAGACCCAAGCAAATCATGAGAAAACAAAAAGATAATTACTTGACACATTGGAAAGAATTAACAAAAAAAACTGAGCAAACTAGAATGCTATTTGGCCCTAAACAGAGAGCACACAGTGGCAGAATATCTGACCCCTGTGACTGACCCAAACTTAAGGAAAGTTTTGACTATGTACAGACTCAGTGAGCATAACCTTGCTATTGAGAAAGGCTGCCGAAGGCAGACCTGGCTCTCAAGAGAAGACAGGCTATGTGCACACTGCCCACAAAATGAGGTGGAAACTGAGCTGCACTTCCTAACCTCCTGTCCAATGTATGACCATATTAGAGACACATATTTCCCTCAGATTACACAGATCCACAAAGAATTCGAAAACAAACCCAATTTTGACAAACTCCCATATCTACTGGGTGAAATTCCACAGTGTGCCATTACAGCAGCAAGATTTGTGACCTGTTGCCACAAGAAAAGGGCAACCAGTGAAGAACAAACACCATTGTAAATACAACCCATATTTATGCTTATTTATTTTCCCTTGTGTACTATAACCATATGTACATGGTTACAACACAGTATATATACATAATATGACATTTGTAATGTCTTTATTGTTTTGAAACTTCTGTATGTGTAATGTTTACTGTTAATTTCTATTGTTTATTTAATTTTGTATTGTAACGACCCTGGGTTTATAAGCGCGGAAATCGACTCTGCCACACGAGCATGCTTTTGCGACACAGTCGATAGCGCGCCGGAACTCGGGCTCCAAGTTCGAGGGTTCGAGACCTGCTCCCTGCTGTTTCATTACACTGGTGTCAGAAGTGGGATCCCACATGTTTCCCATGCCAATAAAGCCCCTTGAATTGAATTGAATTGACAGAGAGGGGAGACAGAGAGAGGGAGACAGAGGGGAGGCAGAGAGAGAAGGAGACAGGGAGGGGAGACAGAGATGCTGAGACAGAGAGAGAGAGGGAGACAGAGAGGGGAGACAGAGATACTGAGACAGAGAGAGAGAGGGAGACAGAGAGAGAGAGAGAGAGACAGAGATACTGAGACAGAGGGAGACAGATACTGAGACAGAGAGAGAGGGAGACAGAGATACTGAGACAGAGAGAAAGATAGACAGAGAGGGAGACTGAGAAGTGGCCCACTCTGATCCTGGCAGAGATTCATCCCCTGCTCAGAGGAGAGGAGGGGCGAAGAGGAAAGTGAGGGAGAGATTACACTTTCCAGGTGTTGAAAGAGGTTTCATTAAATGTTTATGTACAGCCGTGGTCAAAAGTTTTGAGAATGACACAAATATAAATTTTCACGAAATCGGCTGCCTCAGTTTGTATGATGTCAATTTGCATACACTCCAGAATGTTATGAAGAGTGATCAGATGAATTGCAAAGTCCCTCTTTGCCATGCAAATGAACTGAATAAAAAATTGAAAAATTCCACTGCATTTCAGCCCTGCCACAAAAGGACCAGCTGACATCATGTCAGTGATTCTCTCGTTAACACAGGTGTGAATGTTGACGAGGCGGGAGATCACTCTGTCATGCTGATTGAGTTCGAATAACAGACTGGAAGCTTCAAAAGGAGGGTGGTGCTTGGAATCATTGTTCTTTCTCTGTCGACCATGGTTACCTGCAAGGAAACACGTGCTGTCATCATTACTTTGCACAAAAAAGTCTTCACAGGCAAGGATATTGCTGCCAGTAAGATTGCACCTAAATCAACCATTTATCTGATCATCAAGAACTTCAAGGAGAGCGGTTCAATTGTTGTGAAGAAGGCTTCAGGGCGCCCAAGAAAGTCCAGCAAGCGCCAGGACCGTCTCCTAAAGTTGATTCAGATGCAAAGAAGCCACTTCTCTCCAGGAAAAACATCAGGGACAGACTGATATTATGCAAAAGGTACAGGGATTGGACTGCTGAGGACTGGGGTAAAGTCATTTTCTCTGATGAATCCCCTTTCCGATTGTTTGGGGCTTCCGGAAAAAGCTTGTCCGGAGAAGACAAGGTGAGTGCTACCATCAGTCCTGTGTCATGCCAACACTAAAGCATCCTGAGACCATTCATGTGTGGGGTTGCTTCTCAGCCAAGGGAGTGGGCTCACTCACAATTTTGCCTAAGAACACAGCCATGAACCATCCAGGAACAGTTTGGTGACAAACAATGCCTTTTCCAGCATGATGGAGCACCTTGCCATAAGGCAAAAGTGAACAAAACAAAACATCAATATTTTGGGTCCATGGCCAGGAAACTTCATGTAATTGTGAATAAAAGCCTTTGGCACTTATGAAATGCTTGTAATTATACTTCAGTATTCCATAGTAACATCTGACAAAAATATCGAAAGACACTGAAACAGCAAACTTTGTGGAAATTAATATTTGTGTCATTCTCAAAACCTTTGGCCACAACTGTATGTTCTATCTACTGGCTCATTGGGATGGTACACATTGGCAGATTTGATGTCATCGACTTCAAGTGTGCAGTATCCAAACACACAGTGCACAGCATAAAGCATGGGGAGGGTTGTTGTTCTTGTTGTTTCCATTTTGCTTACTACTTTTGAACAAAAAGGCAACAACAAAATTACGCTCTTTCGTGGTGTCCTCAGGGATTTATAAGGGTCTATTTTAAGGGTTTCCATACCCAGCGTTCTTAGACGGGTCAGATAGTGGGTTTGCAGGGCAGAGGTTTTGCTACTGGATAACCAACTCTCCTATAGACACCGGTAAAGGAAAGGTTGGTCAACCATTGAGAAAAGAGAGTCTGAGTCTCTGTCCCAAATGGCACCCTATACAGTGCACTACTTTTGACCAGAGCCCTATCAAATGTAGTGCACTATATAGTGTGCCATTTGAGACATACATTCTAAGTCTCCATGTTGGTTTTAATGGCTGTACTGGAGTCTGAGGACGATGATGTCACCTCTAACATGTGGTTCTGGTGTCTGAGTATGATGATGTCACCTCTAACATGTGGTTCTGGAGTCTGATGATGATGATGTCACCTCTAACACGTGGTTCTGGAGTCTGATGATGATGATGTCACCTCTAACACGTGGTTCTGGAGTCGGAGGACGATGATGTCACCTCTAACACGTGATTCTGGAGTCTGAGTATGATGATATCACCTCTGACATGTGGTTCTGGTGTCTGAGTATGATGATGTCACCTCTAACATGTGGTTCTGGAGTCTGATGATGATGATGTCACCTCTAACACGTGGTTCTGGAGTCTGATGATGATGATGTCACCTCTAACACGTGGTTCAGGAGTCTGAGGATGATGATGTCATCTCTAACACGTGGTTCTGGAGTCTGAGGATGATGATGTCATCTCTAACACGTGGTTCTGGAGTCTGAGGATGATGATGTCACCTCTAACACGTGGTTCTGGAGTCAGAGGACAATGATGTCACCTCTAACACGTGGTTCTGGGTTGTGTTTCCACACACACATGCAGGCTGACAGGCAGGCCCAGCTAAACACTAGTCTTTCATGTCATGTTCAGGCTTCATGTTTGAAGTCGTCAGATAAAGACATTAGCCAAGTCGTCTCTGTAATAATACCAGTGGAGATAGCAGGGCTTTCTACTGTAGTGTCGTCTACCTGATGGGGAGATGGCAGGGCTTTCTACTGTAGTGTCGTCTGCCTGACAGGGAGATGGGGAGATGGCAGGGGGTTCTACTGTAGTGTCGTCTACCTGACAGGGAGATGGGGAGATACCAGGGCTTTCTACTGTAGTGTCGTCTACCTGACAGGGAGATGGGGAGATGGCAGGGCTTTCTGCTGTAGTGTTGTCTACCTGACAGGGAGATGGCAGGGCTTTCTACTGTAGTGTCATCTGCCTGATGGGGAGATGGCAGGGGGTTCTACTGTAGTGTCATCTGCCTGACAGGGAGATGGGGAGATGGCAGGGGGTTCTACTGTAGTGTTGTCTACCTGACAGGGAGATGGCAGGGCTTTCTACTGTAGTGTCGTCTGCCTGACAGGGAGATGGGGAGATGGCAGGGGGTTCTACTGTAGTGTTGTCTACCTGACAGGGAGATGGCAGGGCTTTCTACTGTAGCCTTCTACTGTAGTCTGGTTTCCGAGCCGGTCATGGGTGCACCTCAGCCACACTCAAGGTACTAAACGACATCATAACCGCCATCGATAAAAGACAGTACTGTGCAGCCGTCTTCATCGACCTCGCCAAGGCTTTCGACTCTGTCAATCACCATATTCTTATCGGCAGACTCAGTAGCCTCGGTTTTTCGGATGACTGCCTTGCCTGGTTCACCAATTACTTTGCAGACAGAGTTCAGTGTGTCAAATCGGAGGGCATGCTGTCCGGTCCTCTGGCAGTCTCTATGGGGGTGCCACAGGGTTCAATTCTCGGGCCGACTCTTTTCTCTGTGTATATCAATGATGTTGCTCTTGCTGCGGGCGATTCCCTGATCCACCTCTACGCAGACGACACCATTCTATATACTTTCGGCCAGTCTTTGGACACTGTGCTATCTAACCTCCAAACAAGCTTCAATGCCATACAACACTCCTTCCGTGGCCTCCAACTGCTCTTAAACGCTAGTAAAACCAAATGCATGCTTTTCAACCGGTCGCTGCCTGCACCTGCATGCCCGACTAGCATCACCACCCTGGATGGTTCCGACCTAGAATATGTGGACGTCTATAAGTACCTAGGTGTCTGGCTAGACTGCAAACTCTCCTTCCAGACTCATATCAAACATCTCCAATCGAAAATCAAATCAAGAGTCGGCTTTCTATTCCGCAACAAAGCCTCCTTCACTCAAGCCGCCAAGCTTACCCTAGTAAAACTGACTATCCTACCGATCCTCGACTTCGGCGATGTCATCTACAAAATGGCTTCCAACACTCTACTCAGCAAACTGGATGCAGTCTATCACAGTGCCATCCGTTTTGTCACTAAAGCACCTTATACTACCCACCACTGCGACTTGTATGCTCTAGTCGGCTGGCCCTCGCTACATATTCGTCGCCAGACCCACTGGCTCCAGGTCATCTACAAGTCTATGCTAGGTAAAGCTCCGCCTTATCTCAGCTCACTGGTCACGATGGCAACACCCATCCGTAGCACGCGCTCCAGCAGGTGTATCTCACTGATCATCCCTAAAGCCAACACCTCATTTGGCCGCCTTTCGTTCCAGTACTCTGCTGCCTGTGACTGGAACGAATTGCAAAAATCGCTGAAGTTGGAGACTTTTATCTCCCTCACCAACTTCAAACATCAGCTATCTGAGCAGCTAACCGATCGCTGCAGCTGTACATAGTCTATTGGTAAATAGCCCACCCTTTTCACCTACCTCATCCCCGTACTGTTTCTATTTATTTACTTTTCTGCTCTTCTGCACACCAATATCTCTACCTGTACATGACCATCTGATCTTTTATCACTCCAGTGTTAATCTGCAAAATTGTAATTATTTGCCTACCTCCTCATGCCTTTTGCACACATTGTATATAGACCCCCCCTTCGTTTTCTACTGTGTTATTGACTTGTTAATTGTTTACTCCATGTGTAACTCTTTGTTGTATGCTCACACTGCTATGCTTTATCTTGGCCAGGTCGCAGTTGCAAATGAGAACTTGTTCTCAACTAGCCTACCTGGTTAAATAAAGGTGAAATAAAAAAATTAAAAAATAAAAGTGTCGTCTGCCTGACAGGGAGATGGGGAGATACCAGGGCTTTCTATTGTAGTGTCGTCTGCCTGACAGGGAGATGGGGAGATACCAGGGCTTTCTACTGTAGTGTCGTCTACCTGACAGGGAGATGGGGAGATGGCAGGGCTTTCTACTGTAGTGTCGTCTACCTGACAGGGAGATGGGGAGATGGCAGGGCTTTCTACTGTAGTGTCGTCTACCTGACAGGGAGATGGGGAGATGGCAGGGCTTTCTACTGTAGTGTCGTCTACCTGACAGGGAGATGGGGAGATACCAGGGCTTTCTACTGTAGTGTCGTCTACCTGACAGGGAGATGGGGAGATGGCAGGGCTTTCTACTGTAGGGTTATCTGCCTGACAGGGAGATGGCAGGGGGTTCTACTGTAGTGTTGTCTACCTGACAGGGAGATAGGGAGATGGCAGGGGGTTCTACTGTAGTGTCGTCTACCTGACAGGGAGATGGGGAGATGGCAGGGCTTTCTACTGTAGTGTCATCTACCTGACAGGGAGATGGGGAGATGGCAGGGGGTTCTACTGTAGTGTCGTCTACCTGACAGGGAGATGGGGAGATGGCAGGGCTTTCTACTGTAGTGTCGTCTACCTGACAGGGAGAGGGGGAGATGGCAGGGGGTTCTACTGTAGTGTCGTCTACCTGACAGGGAGATGGGGAGATGGCAGGGGGTTCTACTGTAGTGTCGTCTACCTGACAGGGAGATGGGGAGATGGCAGGGGGTTCTACTGTAGTGTCGTCTGCCTGACAGGGAGATGGGTTTGGAGCCTTACCAGGATTCATGTATCTCATTCATGCCATGCAGGGGTATCATCAAAGATGAGTGCAACCCACCTTTGGGGTTGTAGGGTCGCTGCCATGGCAACTTAATCTGACAACACCACGGTTGCAGTACTGTGGTGTTGTAAACTGCTGTGTAGGCCAGTTGAGCTGTTAGGTGTAAAATACTGTGCAGGTCAGTTGAGCTGTTAGGTGTAAAATACTGTGCAGGCCAGTTGAGCTGTTAGGTGTAAAATACTGTGCAGGCCAGTTGAGCTGTTAGGTGTAAAATACTGTGCAGGTCAGTTGAGCTGTTAGGTGTAAAATACTGTGCAGGTCAGTTGAGCTGTTAGGTGTAAAATACTGTGCAGGTCAGTTGAGCTGTTAGGTGTAAAATACTGTGCAGGCCAGTTGAGCTGTTAGGTGTAAAATACTGTGCAGGTCAGTTGAGCTGTTAGGTGTAAAATACTGTGCAGGTCAGTTGAGCTGTTAGGTGTAAAATACTGTGCAGGTCAGTTGAGCTGTTAGGTGTAAAATACTGTGCAGGTCAGTTGAGCTGTTAGGTGTAAAATACTGTGCAGGTTAGTTGAGCTGTTAGGTGTAAAATACTGTGCAGGCCAGTTGAACTGTTAGGTGTAAAATACTGTGCAGGTCAGTTGAGCTGTTAGGTGTAAAATACTGTGCAAGCCAGTTGAGCTGTTAGGTGTAAAATACTGTGCAGGTCAGTTGAGCTGTTAGGTGTAAAATACTGTGCAGGCCAGTTGAGCTGTTAGGTATAAAATACTGTGCAGGTCAGTTGAGCTGTTAGGTGTAAAATACTGTGCAGGTCAGTTGAGCTGTTAGGTGTAAAATACTGTGCAGGCCAGTTGAGCTGTTAGGTGTAAAATACTGTGCAGGCCAGTTGAGCTGTTAGGTGTAAAATACTGTGCAGGCCAGTTGAGCTGTTAGGTGTAAAATACTGTGCAGGTCAGTTGAGCTGTTAGGTGTAAAATACTGTGCAGGTCAGTTGAGCTGTTAGGTGTAAAATACTGTGCAGGCCAGTTGAGCTGTTAGGTGTAAAATACTGTGCAGGTCAGTTGAGCTGTTAGGTGTAAAATACTGTGCAGGCCAGTTGAGCTGTTAGGTGTAAAATACTGTGCAGGTCAGTTGAGCTGTTAGGTGTAAAATACTGTGCAGGTCAGTTGAGCTGTTAGGTGTAAAATACTGTGCAGGCCAGTTGAGCTGTTAGGTGTAAAATACTGTGCAGGCCAGTTGAGCTGTTAGGTGTAAAATACTGTGCAGGCCAGTTGAGCTGTTAGGTGTAAAATACTGTGCAGGCCAGTTGAGCTGTTAGGTGTAAAATACTGTGCAGGTCAGTTGAGCTGTTAGGTGTAAAATACTGTGCAGGCCAGTTGAGCTGTTAGGTGTAAAATACTGTGCAGGCCAGTTGAGCTGTTAGGTGTAAAATACTGTGCAGGTCAGTTGAGCTGTTAGGTGTAAAATACTGTGCAGGCCAGTTGAGCTGTTAGGTGTTAAATACTGTGCAGGTCAGTTGAGCTGTTAGGTGTAAAATACTGTGCAGGCCAGTTGAGCTGTTAGGTGTAAAATACTGTGCAGGCCAGTTGAGCTGTTAGGTGTAAAATACTGTGCAGGTCAGTTGAGCTGTTAGGTGTAAAATACTGTGCAGGTCAGTTGAGCTGTTAGGTGTAAAATACTGTGCAGGCCAGTTGAGCTGTTAGGTGTAAAATACTGTGCAGGCCAGTTGAGCTGTTAGGTGTAAAATACTGTGCAGGCCAGTTGAGCTGTTAGGTGTAAAATACTGTGCAGGTCAGTTGAGCTGTTAGGTGTAAAATACTGTGCAAGCCAGTTGAGCTGTTAGGTGTAAAATACTGTGCAGGTCAGTTGAGCTGTTAGGTGTAAAATACTGTGCAGGTCAGTTGAGCTCTGTGTAGACAATAACCTTGAGGAACATATACAGAAACATTTGTTTTTTAAACAATAGTTTTTATTTTATTTTTTATTTTACAACTGGTTGTATTGTATGCAAATCATTGGTTGTGCTTGTATACTGTAAGCATTAACACACAACAGACTGTGCCTTGTCAGTGAATAACCACATACTTCAAGTGATTTGAGCAGGCACAAGGCTGAAGTTATATCAGAGAAGGTATAGTGGTAGCTGGAAAAATATCAAAGATGTCTTCCCTTCTTGTGTCGTGTTGTTTTTCTGTGTTGTGTTAAATACTTATCTTCCACTGGGACTATATTCAACTATTTAGAGACACTTATATTAGTCAGATAAGTGACTCTTGGAATATTGTGCCAGATAACATGACACGAGAAACACACAACAAATACACATTCAGTAGTAACACCTCGGCTAATGGGAAGTAGATGATCCTTTAAAAGGGTCAGTGAAGTCAATCCACTTGTCAATGGACTTGTTTCAATGGACTTTCCCTTGTGGTGCTGACAAGTTGATTTCATGCAGTTGTTCCGGTTATTACGACGCTGTATTCCCAAACCCTCAAACTCCAACCTTCAAGGCATTTCATATAACCCTGGGCTGCATCCCAAATGATACCTTCCTCCCTTTATATGTTTCATCATGGCCCATAGAACCCCACAGGCCTACGGTCAAAAGTAGTGCACTATATACAGGGAATAGGGTCCCATTTGGGACGCAGCCCCGGATCTGATGACCACCGGGGTTGTGTGTGACCGCTGACCTTGTTCTCACGCCGAGACTTCAGAAGCAGCTCCAATCCCATTAACGGCAGGCCAGAAGTTTAAAGCCACTCATTTGTCTGGTTGTTTCTCAAGCCTCCCTCATGTGGTACGTGAGCTGCCTTGATCTCTTTGACTTGACGGGGAGTTTTGTGCCCTGACTTGGGCCAGAGGGAATCTGGTGTAACGCGTCCTCTCAGTCATTTTAATCTCACTGTATTGTTGGTGTGTTGAATCAGCACAACGGTATTTGTTCATGTCTCGTTGCAGTATTACAGTGCCTTGCGAAAGTATTCGGCCCCCTTGAACTTTGCGACCTTTTGCCACATTTCAGGCTTCAAACATAAAGATATAAAACTGTATTTTTTTGTGAAGAATCAACAACAAGTGGGACACAATCATGAAGTGGAACGACATTTATTGGATATTTCAAACTTTTTTAACAAATCAAAAACTGAAAAATTGGGCGCGCAAAATTATTCAGCCCCTTTACTTTCAGTGCAGCAAACTCTCTCCAGAAGTTCAGTGAGGATCTCTGAATGATCCAATGTTGACCTAAATGACTAATGATGATAAATACAATCCACCTGTGTGTAATCAAGTCTCCGTATAAATGCACCTGCACTGTGATAGTCTCAGAGGTCCGTTAAAAGCGCAGAGAGCATCATGAAGAACAAGGAACACACCAGGCAGGTCCGAGATACCGTTGTGAAGACAAAAAGATTTCCCAAGCTTTAAACATCCCAAGGAGCACTGTGCAAGCGATAATATTGAAATGGAAGGAGTATCAGACCACTGCAAATCTACCAAGACCTGGCCGTCCCTCTAAACTTTCAGCTCATACAAGGAGAAGACTGATCAGAGATGCAGCCAAGAGGCCCATGATCACTCTGGATGAATTGCAGAGATCTACAGCTGAGGTGGGAGACTCTGTCCATAGGACAACAATCAGTCGTATATTGCACAAATCTGGCCTTTATGGAAGAGTGGCAAGAAGAAAGCCATTTCTTAAAGATATCCATAAAAAGTGTCGTTTAAAGTTTGCCACAAGCCACCTGGGAGACACACCAAACATGTGGAAGAAGGTGCTCTGGTCAGATGAAACCAAAATTGAACTTTTTGGCAACAATGCAAAACGTTATGTTTGGCGTAAAAGCAACACAGCTCATCACAATGAACACACCATCCCCACTGTCAAACATGGTGGTGGCAGCATCATGGTTTGGGCCTGCTTTTCTTCAGCAGGGACAGGGAAGATGGTTAAAATTGATGGGAAGATGGATGGAGCCAAATACAGGACCATTCTGGAAGAAAACCTGATGGAGTCTGCAAAAGACCTGAGACTGGGATGGAGATTTGTCTTCCAACAAGACAATGATCCAAAACATAAAGCAAAATCTACAATGGAATGGTTCAAAAATAAACATATCCAGGTGTTAGAATGGCCAAGTCAAAGTCCAGACCTGAATCCAATCGAGAATCTGTGGAAAGAACTGAAAACTGCTGTTCACAAATGCTCTCCATCCAACCTCACTGAGCTCGAGCTGTTTTGCAAGGAGGAATGGGAAAAAATGTCAGTCTCTCGATGTGCAAAACTGATAGAGACATACCCCAAGCGACTTACAGCTGTAATCGCAGCAAAAGGTGGCGCTACAAAGTATTAATTTAAGGGGGCTGAATAATTTTGCATGCACAATTTTTCAGTTTTTGTTAAAAAAGTTTGAAATATCCAATAAATGTCGTTCCACTTCATGATTGCGTCCCACTTGTTGTTGATTCTTCACAAAAAAATACAGTTTTATATCTTTATGTTTGAAGCCTGAAATGTGGCAAAAGGTCGCAAAGTTCAAGGGGGCCGAATACTTTGGCAAGGCACTGTAGGCTTGATTGTCGTTCATTCTATAAGTATTGTGTAATTAAACTCAATACTAAGGAGGTACGCAAATTCTCTGGAAAATTCAGTCCCACTGATTAGTCAAGATGTGAGAACTTCATTAGTAAATACTCAGGCTCAAGATGTGAAAGAGGGAGAGAGCCCTTAACCTGGGGCCTTAGTGAATCGGGTGGCACGTGGGCTTGGAGAGCAGAGACTTGTGCTTCAGATTAGAGTTCGACCGATTATGATTTTTTAACGCCGATACGATACAGATTGTTGGAGGACCAAAAAAAAGCCAATACAGATTAATTGGCCGATTTTTATAGATATATATATTTGCAATAATGACAATTACAACAATACTGAATGAACACTTTTATTTTAACTTAATATAATACATAAATAAATATCAATTTAGTCTCAAATAAATAATGAAACATGTTCAATTTGGTTTAAATTTAGCAAAAACACAGTGTTGGAGAAGAAAGTAAAAGTGCAATATGTGCCATGTAAAAAAGCTAACGTTTAAGTTCCTTGCTCAGAACATTTGTATTTCATATACCTTTGACTATTGGATGTTCTTATAGACACCATAGTATTGCCAGCCTAATCTCGGGAGTTGATAGGGAGTTGATAGGCTTGAAGTCATAAACATCGCTGTATTCGAGCATTGCGATGAACTGCTGGCAAACGCAGGAATGTGCTGTTTGAATGAATGCTTACGAGCCTGCTGCTGCCTACCACTGCTCAGTCAGACTGCTAAATCAATATCAAATCATAGACTTAATTATAATATAATAAACACACAGAAATACGAGCCTTAGGTCATTAATATGGTCAAATCCGGAAACTATAATTTCGAAAACAAAACGTTTATTCTTTCAGTGAAATACTGAACCGTTCCGTATTTTATCGAACGGGTGGCATTTCTAAATATTGCTGTTACATTGCACAAGCTTCAATGTTATGTCATAATTATGTAAAAATTTTGCTAATTAATTACGGCCTTTGTTAGGAAGAAATGGTCTTCACACAGTTCGCAACGAGCCAGGCGGCCCAAACTGCTGCATATACCCTGACTCTGCTTGCACAGAACGCAAGAGAAGTGACACAATTTCCCCAGTTAATATTGCCTGCTAACATGAATTTATTTTAACTACATATGCAGGTAAAATATATATTTAGTTGTGTATTGATTTTAAGAAAGGCATTGATGTTTATGGTTAGTTACATTGGTGCAACGACAGTGCTTTTTTCACGAATGCGCTTGTTAAATTATGACCTGTTTGGCGAAGTAGGCTGTGATTCGATGATAAATTAACAGGCACCACATTGATTATTTGCAACGCAGGACAAGCTAATTAAACTAGTAATATCATCAACCATGTGTAGTTAACTAGTGATTATATTAAGATTCATTGTTTTTTTAAAGATAAGTTTAATGCTAGCTAGCAACTTACCTTGGTTCCTTGTTGCACTCGTGTAACAGGTGGTCAGCCAGCCACACAGTCTCCTCATGGAGTGCAATGTAATCGGCCATAATCGGCGTCCAAAAACGTTGATTACCGATTGTTATGAAAACTTGAAATCGGCCCTAATTAATCGGCCAGGCCGATTAATCGGCCGACCTCTACTTCAGATCCATCTACATTCATGTGGATGTACACATTCCTGAACCACTTCACCAACGGGAAGGGTTTGGCTGCCATGCAGTTCTCACCTGTACTGTCTAATCAAATATGCCAGTGGTCACAAAGGGAAGGTGTTAGGAACATGGAGCTATTTAATGTTAGAGTAGGGGCCCTGGCCTTCAGCCATGGAAACACCAAAGTCTTAAGTCTTTAGGCCAAGTACCGGTGTTAATCCTCTTAGCAGAAGAGCACCATATGTATTGGGACACAAATATGTATCCTAGATGTTCCTCAAGTTCCTCAAGAGACTGCCTCTGAGGTAGGGTGGGCTATCTGTCTGACATCCCCAGTGTGTTGATACTGAAGCCAAGCATCTAGGAAGCTAATTACAGGGACACTGACACTGAAGCTCACTTAGAGAGCAGCTCCCAGCTTCCCCTTTCCCTGTCCCCCCTTCATGTGACCTCTTTTCACTTATTTCCACCTGACTGTTCTCCACACTGTTTGATTTTGGGTTTTGCAGCGTTGAAGGAGGAAATAAGTTAGCAGTCCGATGGGTAGCACACGTAAGGAAGTGGTGCTGCTGGCGTGACTACAGGCCTTGTGCTAATTACCTGCTTAAAG
Organism: Oncorhynchus kisutch; assembly: GCF_002021735.2. Taxonomy (NCBI): domain Eukaryota; kingdom Metazoa; phylum Chordata; class Actinopteri; order Salmoniformes; family Salmonidae; genus Oncorhynchus; species Oncorhynchus kisutch. The sequence goes on from NC_034190.2 coordinate 15,891,175, forward strand.
GGTTCTCCAAACTTATTCCTCGGGACCCCAATAGGTAAACGTTTTGGTGTTGCCTTAGCACTTCACAGCTGATTGAAATAACCAACTAATCATCAAGCTTAGATAATTTAAATCAGCTGTGTAGTGCAAAATCCAAAACGTGCACCCTTAGAGTGCAGAGGACTGAGTTGGGGAAATGCTGCACTAGCACCTGTAAACATCACAGCTCTAAGCACCTTCCCTTTAACCAATTAGCATCTCTTACAGAGAGTGAGAGAGAGACGCTAGCTGAGGTTTCCACTGACGCCAACTCAGCAAGTATTCATTATAACACTATATTACTACACACACACAATGGGCATGGATTGGATTCATTAACCGGAATTACAGATATCAAATCAAAGTGTATTTGTCACGTGCGCAGAATACAACAGGTGTAGGTAGACCTTACAGTGCAATGCTTACTTACAGGCTCTAACCAAGAGTGCAAAAAGGAATTAGGTGAAGAATAGGTAGATAAATAAATAAATAAAACAGTAGAAAGACAGGCTATATACAGTAGCGAGGCTACATACAGTCACCGGTTAGTCAGGCTGATTGAAGTAGTATGTACATGTAGATATGGTTAAAGGGACTATGCATATATGATGAACAGAGAGTAGCAGTAGTGTAAAAGAGGGGTTGGCGGGTGGTGGGTGGTGGGACACAATGCAGATAGCCCGGTTAGTCAATGTGCGGTAGCACTGATTGGTCAGCCTAATTGAGGTATATGGAACATGAATGTATAGTTAAAGTGACTATGCATATATGATAAACAGAGAGTAGCAGGAGCTTAAAAAGAGGGGTTGGGGGGGGCACACAATGCAAATAGTCTGTGTAGCCATTTGATTACCTGTTCAGGAGTCTTATGGCTTGGGGGTAAAAACTGTTGAGAAGCCTTTTTGTCCTAGACTTGGCACTCCGGTACCGCTTGCCATGCGGTAGTAGAGAGAACAGTCTATGAATGGGGTGGCTGGGGTCTTTGACAATTTTTACACCGCCTGGTGTAGAGGTCCTGGATGACAGGCAGCTTAGCCCCAGTGATGTACTGGGCCGTACGCACTACCCTCTGTAGTGCCTTGCGGTCAGAGGCCAAGCGTGCAAGGGCGTGCTTGGTCCTCCTTTTCCTGTACTCCACAATAATCCCCTTAGTCTTAGTTACGTTGAGGGATAGGTTGTTATTCTGGCACCAGGTCTCTGACCTCCTCCCTATAGGCTGTCTCGTCGTTGTCGGTGATCAGGCCTACCACTGTTGTGTCGTCTGCAAACTTAATGATGGTGTTGGAGTCATGCCTGGCTATGCAGTCGTGGGTGAACAGGGAGTACAGGAGGGGACTGAGCACACACCCCTGGGGAGCTCCAGTGTTGAGGATCAGCGTGGCAGATGTGTTGCTACCTACCCTCACCACCTGGGGGCGGCCCGTCAGGAAGTCCAGGATCCAGTTGCAGAGGGAGGTGTTTAGTCCCAGGATCCTTAGCTTAGTGATGAGCTTTGAGGATACTATGTTGTTGAACGCTGAGCTGTAGTCAATGAATAGCATTCTCACATAAGTGTTCCTTTTGTCCAGGTGGGAAAGGGCAGTGTGGAGTGCAATAGATTTTGCATCAGTGGATCTGTTTGGGCGGTATGCAAATTGGAGTGGGTCTAGGGTTTCTGGGATAATGGTGTTGATGTGAGCCATTACCAACCTTTCAAAGCACTTCATGGCTACAGACGTGAGTGCTACTGGTCTGTAGTCATTTAGGCAGGTTGCCTTTGTGTTCTTGGGCACAGGGACTATGGTGGTCTGCTTGAAACATGTTGGTATTACAGACTTAATCAGGGACATGTTGAAAATGTCAGTGAAGACACCTGCCAGTTGGTCAGCGCATGCCCGGAGCACACATCCTGGTAATCCGTCTGGCCCCACAGCCTTGTGTATGTTGACCTGTTTAAAGGTCTTACTCATGTCGGCTATGGAGAGCCTGATCACACAGTCGTCCGGAACAGCTGAGGCTCTCATGCCTGCCTCAGTGTTGCTTGCCTCGAAGCGAGCATAGAAGTGATTTAGTTTGTCTGGTATGCTTGCGGTCACTGGGCAGCTCGCGGCTGTGCTTCCCTTTGTAGTCTGTAATAGTTTGCAAGCCCTGATACATAAGACGAGCGTCGGAGCCGGTGTAGTATGATTCAATCTTAGCCCTGTAATGACGCTTTGCCTGTTTAATGGTTCATCGCAGGGCATAGCAGGATTTCTTGTAAGCTTCCGGGTTAGAGTCCCGCACCTTGAACTCTGCAGCTCTACCCTTTAGCTCAGTGCGAATGTTGCCTGTAATCCATGGCTTCTGGTTGGGGTATGTACGTACAGTCACTGTGGGGATGACATCCTCAATGCACTTATTGATAAAGCCAGTGACTGATGTGGTGTACTCCTCAATGCCATCGGAAGAATCGCGGGACATGTTCCAGTCTGTGATAGCAAAACAGTCCTGTAGTTTAGCATCTGCTTCATCTGACCACTTTTTTATAGACCGAGTCACTTGTGGTTCCTGCTTTCATTTTTGCTTGTAATCAATCAGGAGGATAGAGTTGTGGTCGGATTTACCGAATGGAGGGCGAGGGAGTGTGTGTGTGTGTGTGTGTGTGTGTGTGTGTGTGTGTGTGTGTGTGTGTGTGTGTGTGTGTGTGTGTGTATGTGTATGTGTATGTGTATGTGTGTATGTGTATGTGTATGTGTGTATGTGTATGTGTATGTGTATGTGTATGTGTATGTGTATGTGTATGTGTGTGTGTGTGTGTGTGTGTGTGTGTGTGTGTGTGTGTGTGTGTGTGTGTGTGTGTGTGTGTGTGTGTGTGTGTATGTGTATGTGTATGTGTATGTGTGTGTGTGTGTGTGTGTGTGTGTGTGTGTGTGTGTGCGTGTGTGCGCGTGCGTGCGTGCGGTTGTAGGTAAACTGGTGGTGAAGTTGCATCACTATTTCATTTGGTAACAAATTCTTGGAAATTGTCTCATGTAGCAATATCTTTATAGATACTTCACTAAGACTTGAATCCTCTTCGACATATAACTGAACTCTACCAGCCTAACTATGTGTTTATTAGCATTACAGTGCGATTCATTGGGCTTTGGAAATTGTCAAGAAATGTATGGTTCATTCAAAGTCTGATCTAAATAAATCAAATGTATAAAATCCATTTTGCTTTGAGTAATTGTGTACACTGTTTCCAACATCCACAATTACAGTACTCACCACCCGCCCCCCTCCTAACCTGAAAGCAGTCTATCGACAAGAAGTGATTGAATGATCCTATATAAGTGAACTCTCTCTGTGGTAATGTGTTCATTTAGCTTCATTTACTGGCCTGTGATCTGGTTAGTTCTAATGATCTGCCCTCCTAACCAATTACACAATGGATTTACACAAGTTGATGTGATAGAGAGAGAACTATTAGCCACACACTGAATACTGAGGCCTTTAATCTAATCCAAAGATCAGCCCTATGACATATTATACATATGAAATATACAGTGGGGCAAAAAAGTATTTAGTCAGCCACCAATTGTGCAAGTTCTCCCACTTAAAAAGATGAGAGAGGCCTGTAATTTTCATCATAGGTACACTTCAACTATGACAGACAAAATGAGGGAAAAAAAATCCAGAAAATCACATTGTAGGATTTTTAATGAATTTATTTGCAAATTATGGTGGAAAATAAGTATTTGGTCAATAACAAAAGTTTATCTCAATATTTTGTTTTATACCCTTTGTTGGCAATGACAGAGGTCAAACGTTTTCTGTAAGTCTTTGTGATTCTGGATGGCCAGATAACTAGTAACAATGACAAGAAACTGCCATGTGGGGAATTGTAAGTAATTCGTATAAGCTAGTTTCTTGTTCTTGATACCATGTCTTGTTTTGAGGTGTTTTGACAGATTTCATGTCACTATTAGCTAGGTTTCCATCGCCAGAGTTTCGGCATAAAAACAGTATGTATCAAGGCACAAGGCGAGACCCAGATGCAGAAACAGGAGGCAGATGGTTGGAGTCTTACAATGTTTATTAATCCAAAGGAGAAGGCAAGAGAATGGTCGTGGACAGGCAAAAGTTCAAAACCAGATCAGAGTCCAGGAGGTACAGAGTGGCAGACAGGCTCGTGGTCAGGCAGGCGGGTACAAAGTCCAGAAACAGGCAAGGGTCAAAACCAGGAGGACTAGAGAAAGGATAATGCAAAAAGCAGGAGCACGGGAAAATCCCTGGTTGACTTGGAAACATATAAGACGAACTGGCACAGAGAAACAGGAAACACAGGGATAAATACATTGGGGAAAACATGCAACACCTGGAGGGGGTGGAGACAATAACGAGGACAGATTAAACTGATCAGGGTGTGACAATATGCACATTTTCCCACCAGAGATGTTTCCATCAAATTTACATGGTGCAGATAATATACTGTGTGTGATGACATGGTGCAGATAATACACTGTGTGTGAGGACATGGTGCAGATAATACACTGTGTGTGAGGACATGGTGCAGATAATACACTGTGTGTGATGACATGGTGCAGATAATACACTGTGTGTGATGACATGGTGCAGATAATACACTGTGTGTGATGACATGGTGCAGATAATACACTGTGTGTGATGACATGGTGCAGATAATACACTGTGTGTGATGACATGGTGCAGATAATACACTGTGTGTGATGACATGGTGCAGATAATACACTGTGTGTGATGACATGGTGCAGATAATACACTGTGTGTGATGACATGGTGCAGATAATACACTGTGTGTGATGACATGGTGCAGATAATACACTGTGTGTGATGACATGGTGCAGATAATACACTGTGTGTGATGACATGGTGCAGATAATACACTGTGTGTGATGACATGGTGCAGATAATACACTGTGTGTGAGGACATGGTGCAGATAATACACTGTGTGTGATGACATGGTGCAGATAATACACTGTGTGTGATGACATGGTGCAGATAATACACTGTGTGTGATGACATGGTGCAGATAATACACTGTGTGTGAGGACATGGTGCAGATAATACACTGTGTGTGATGACATGGTGCAGATAATACACTGTGTGTGATGACATGGTGCAGATAATACACTGTGTGTGATGACATGGTGCAGATAATAAACTGTGTGTGATGACATGGTGCAAAAAAATACCCATTGCAGTTCAATTCCCATGTACCGAATAAAAAATAAACGGGTTTCCATCACGTTTTCAACTCCAATGATGGTTTTCAAACAACATTTTTTTTATCAAATGGCAGCCAAGTATTGCTGATCATGTCACCAAAATAAGATCCTGGATATTCATTGGAAAGGGGCATCAAGCTCATCACCTTGCACTTTCATCATCATTTATTTCATCTGTAGCCCAATAAAGTGCATTCTTTCCTGATGAGTCGTAGTGGGAGGACCACACATGTCACCGTGTGACTCCAAATGAACGTCAATATGATGGTTATTATATAAATATTTGTGCATTTTTACGTTTCCACCACATTTCTCACATTAAATAGTTTTACTGATACAAAAATATCTACTTTGTCTAGCGTATTTAGTTTTGTCTGCATTTGGAAAGTTTCCATAATGCCTGACATTATATTTTTTATCTGACATCTACTTTACTCGCATAAAATGGAAAGCTGGTTAATGCTAATATGGCTAAAATCCACTAGCTAGCTAACCAACAACTGGAACAATGTATTAGAGAGACAACAAGTGCTCATTGTTCAACTTCCTTCATGTTTTCAATAAACATTGGAGACTAAATATAGTTTACATGTTCTCAACAATCTAAGGCAGCCACATCTGTTTTGCCCCATAGTTAAACAACCAACCTGTCTATGGAAACAGGGAAAAAAGAAAGAAATGCAGAATCAATAGTGCCAAATGTGCCTCAGGTCATTACCGATGCGTGTGTGCATTTACATGATATCTGTGGGAAAAGATCTGTGTTTCAGATGCCAGGAGCACTGGTACGCACAAACCATCATTGGTACCAACCTTTCCCATGGTAGCCTACTACAGTCACTGTTGTATGACTGATGTTCATATGGTCACAAGGTTATTAAAACGTTTCTATGGCTCTGTATGGTATTCCCCAGCAAGGCAAGAGTATTCATCTGATGGAACACGAGACTCGCTGTTTGAAATGCGGCATCTTCAGGGGGACGATGGTATCATAATAGCTGTTGGAGGTCCCGGCAGGCAAGCTCTTGAGAGAAGGCAGAATGTATACACAGTACAACACACTACTGCTAGGGAAGTGTGTGTGTTTGTCTGTGCGTATGTTTGGCATTGTTTGTGTGTCTGTGTGTGTGTGTGTGTGTGTGTGTGTGTGTGTGTGTGTGCACGTGTATGTGCGTGTGTATATCACGTGTGTTCCATACCACCATACCACAATATGACATGAGTTTATTTGTGTCACTGTTTGTGTTACCTACTGGACTGCTGTGTCATTAACCAACTTTGATCTGATACCCGATATCCAAGTTCATAGTTTACATTTATAGTTTATTTATTTTTGCGTTACAATGTCTACTCATGTCAAAAGTCTTGAAATATTAATTTAGGTAGTTGTAGTTGTACTTAAGCAGTGGTGTTGATGTAGCCATGGCTACCAGGTCTAAACAGACCATATCATCAGAGGTAATATGCAGTATATTATTGCAGTATATTATACAGTATCTAAGCTGCTTTAGGTCAATGAGAATACAGGGTCGTATTCATTAGTGCACACTGTAGCAAAACGTAAACAAAAAAAGAGAACAAGCATTTTTTATTGGACAAGTTCATGTAGTCCTTCCCCCATTTCCTTCCAAGTTAGTATTACCCAGATGTGAATGAAAGCACAGAATTGAAAAGATGGCTGATAGTGAAAACTGGTTAGATCTGTCAAAACGCAGCCGTTCACAAAGACGGGAATCGAGGAATAAATCTCATATCCACCACTGGAATTTGACATGTCCTCAGTCCCTCAGACACAAACAATTCTCTCTTTTCTTGGGTGTCTCGTTTTTCCACACCGTGACTCATGAGTCAGTCGCTTTCTTCCCAGTAGGGTTACCAAAGCCTCTAAAGCGCGCCGTTGGCTTCTTTCTCCTGTGAAAAAGCACTTCCTGTTTGTTGTTTGTGTTTTTTCCTCTCTTTTCCCCCTCACCCTGAAAAGTTTTCTGTCCCAAGCGACATGCATGGGTTGGGGATTAGCAGTGGAGATGGAGAGAGGCTGGCCTGTACAGAACTGTGCTGCTACCTGCGCAAAAGCAAATTTGCCTGCAGTCGCTATTTAAGGACACTGTGGCACTATTTATAACTGATTCTAATGTTACCACCTTTCTCCTCTCTCTCTCGCTTTCTCTCTCGTTTCTCGCTTTCTCTCTCGTTCTCTACCTCTGCTCGCTGACACTCTTGCGCTCGCCAGTCAACCCCTCACCCCTTCAACACACCCTTTCATTTCTCTCTCTCTCTCTCTCTCTCTCTCTCTCTCTCTCTTTCTCTCTTTCTCTCTCTCTCTCTCTCTCTCTTTCTCTCTCTTGCTCTCTCTCTCTCTCTCTCTCTCTCTCTCTCTCTCTCTCTCTCTCTCTCTCTCTCTCTCTCTCTCTCTCTCTCACTAGACTCATGAAGTATAGTCCTTGTTATCCTGGTGTGTTGTGGTCATGAGCTGTGGTCCTTTTATAGCGCTGAAGACTAAGGGCTTTGTGTAATTGTTGGGTCCTCTGTGTGGTGCTTTATTCATGATCAGGGCATGAAATTGAGGTTTTTCAAGGTGAGAAGTCTTTCGGCCGATGTCATACATCTCTCAGCCTGTGCTTATTTATATACCATAATTCATTTGACCTACTACATTTCTGTGTGTGTCTCTTTGTGAATTTGTATGAGTGTGTATGGGAGTGTGTATGTGTGTGTGACAGTAATTTTGCTGTTGGAGCACCTGTCGTGCGTGTGCAGCCTGTGGGTCAATGCCTGAAAGCCTTCATTCAGATCCCCATCGATCAGAGCTGGCGCCACACATGCTTGCGTACATGTAAACGCACATGAACCTGCTTCTGTTTCTACCACTGAATTGAAGTCTGGCAGTCTTTGCTCCCCTTAACGTTGTCTCATTTAGTGACAGGTTGCCTTATTCACTAGTTTACTCCATTTCCCAATTTCTCTACCTTTTCTTTCTGTCCCTTCTTCAGAAATCCAACTACTTTAGGCATTGCACCTACTCCATCCTTTCCCTCTTCTCCCCTCTCCCCCTTTCTCTACCCACTTTCAATCCAATTCAAAGAGCTTTATTGGTATTGGAAACATATGTTTACATTGCCAAAGCAAGTGAACTAGATAATAAAAGTGAAATAAACAATCCAAAATGAACAGTAACATTACAGTCTCTTCTTCCCTGTTCCTCCCTTCCCTGCTCTCCCCTGTAACTAACTGGCAGCAGCTTTATCATCCTGTGCTGATTGAACCAGAGGTGCAGACTCCCACAGTTTACTGTAGCTGTAGGATCCCACTGGAGTGCCTGACATTCTGCCTGTCTGCTTGACTGCTTGACTGCCTGCCTGACTGGGAGGTGTGTACTGTACTACAGTACTGCTAATGACCAACACTACTGTACTACAGTTCTGCTAAGGCTCAACACTACTGTACTACAGTTCTGCTAAGGCTCAACACTACTGTACTACAGTACTGCTAATGCTCAACACTACTGTACTACAGTTCTGCTAAGGCTCAACACTACTGTACTACAGTTCTGCTAAGGCTCAACACTACTGTACTACAGTACTGCTAAGGCTCAACACTACTGTACTACAGTACTGCTAAGGCTCAACACTACTGTACTACAGTTCTGCTAAGGCTCAACACTACTGTACTGCAGTTCTGCTAAGGCTCAACACTACTGTACTACAGTTCTGCTAAGGCTCAACACTACTGTACTACAGTTCTGCTAAAACTCAACACTACTGTACTACAGTTCTGCTAAGGCTCAACACTACTGTACTACAGTACTGCTAAGGCTCAACACTACTGTACTACAGTACTGCTAAGGCTCAACACTACTGTACTACAGTTCTGCTAAGGCTCAACACTACTGTACTACAGTTCTGCTAAGGCTCAACACTACTGTACTACAGTTCTGCTAAGGCTCAACACTACTGTACTACAGTACTGCTAAGGCTCAACACTACTGTACTACAGTTCTGCTAAGGCTCAACACTACTGTACTACAGTTCTGCTAAGGCTCAACACTACTGTACTACAGTTCTGCTAAGGCTCAACACTACTGTACTACAGTTCTGCTAAGGCTCAACACTACTGTACTACAGTTCTGCTAAGGCTCAACACTACTACTAAGTGTGCAGGTTTTTGTTCCAGCACGGCTGGTTAAACTGATCTGCCAGCACAGAGCAGTCCACCCCTGTAGGATACTATACTGTTTTAGACTCTGTCTGTATTACACTCCATGGTCTAACCTGACCTTGAACCCTCCATCCATCATATGACCTATGAACTGTAACAGTGTTATTATACTGTAATAACATAACAGTCACATGTCATCGGTTGTCAATGTTGTTACCATTTTACCATTATTTCATTCCTATACTATAAAGGCCTCAGGATACAAGTAAAGCAAAGTGCATGTTTTATTGCGCTTACAGTATGCATGTTCAGGGAAACATTTATGGTGAGCCGGGGCACTTACCAACAAAAGGCCCATCCTAAATCCCATTAAAAGCCTACTTCCTTGTTTTGTAATGCACATTTCTACGCTGTGTGCACATCATTAGTCCTAAGGGGCTCTAGTGTTTCATATAAAGGCTGTGAGACAGATTGTACCTTTCCTATGTACTTACTGTACCTACTGAGAACTGTGAAGGAATGAAAAGTAATGTAGCTCAGTAAGGGTGCACCCCATTCTCTATATAGTGCACTACTTTTGATCAGAGCCCTGTGGGCCCTGGTTAAAAGTAGTGCACTATAAAGGGAACAAGGTGCCATTGGGGATGCATTCTATGTTTCCTACTGTTGCTCCGAATGAAGGAGGCATTTTCTGGCTGTTTATTTAGACCAGGCTGTGTTTTCTGGCTGTTTATTTAGACCAGGCTGTGTTTTCTGGCTGTTTATTGACCAGGTTGTGTTTTCTGGCTGTTTATTTTGACCAGGATGTGTTTTCTGGCTGTTTATTTTGACCAGAATGTGTCTTTGTGGAGCCGGCCAGAGAGGGACAGTGTTAACACCTAGCTGGACTCTTAGAGAAAATGTAAATATAGACCGTGACACAGCACTGTTGGATTTGAATACTTTGTTTCCCTTGTAGAGAGCCAAAGGGTGCTGGAGAAGTGTCATGTTTTGTTATCAGTCCATAGGAAGAAACAGTGCTCAAACCGACCTAGAGTCGAGGTGTAGCTGAAAGGCAAGATTTCCATTGTTTTGTTTTCAGATCATATTTTGAATGGATATAAATACAGTATGAAATCAACTGGCTAAGGTTTATTTTAGCAGACATTCATCCCATAGTTTATCTGTGGCTTGTCAAACCCATTTAGGATGCTTTGGTTTGTGTCCGTCCTCACTAGGGCTACAAATATCCCCATGACATCGGTTGACTGGGTTTGTTTTTGTAGTGAGGTGTCAGATGCCGGAAAATCCTGCGGTCCAGGATGTCTCCATTCATCGCCTCCTCTCCTCACCCCCAGGCTCGTTGGCAGAGGGTCACTGCAGGACACACAAGGTGTCAGATCAGATGACCTGTCCTAGGTCATTACGGAGATGGTTGCCAACAATTACAGCAGTTTGGACCAGGACGGAGGAAGGGTGGCGGGTGGAGGGAAGAAGGCAGGTAGAGGGGAGAGGGGAGACGGGAGAGGGAGGGAGATTGCTAGGGAGACAGAGATGTACAGAGAGAGGGAGGCAGACTGCTAGAGAGACAGAGATGTACAGAGAGAGGGAGGGAGACCGCTAGAGAGACAGAGATGTACAGAGAGAGGGAGGGAGATTGCTAGAGAGACAGAGAGGTACAGAGAGAGGGAGGGAGACTGCTAGAGAGACAGAGAGGTACAGAGAGAGGGAGGGAGACTGCTAGAGAGACAGAGAGGTACAGAGAGAGGGAGGGAGACTGCTGGAGAGACGGAGATGTACAGAGAGAGGGAGGGAGACTGCTGGAGAGACAGAGATGTACAGAGAGAGGGAGGGAGACTGCTAGAGAGACAGGTATAGAGAAGGCCAGAAGGTGGAGGTATTGTTTCTGGTCAATCCCTGACCTGTCATGGCCAGTCTGATAGTACAGTAATAAACAAGCATAGTTTTCTATTAATCTGGTCTGTTTTTGATCAAAACTCATGATGACGCTTCAGTCATTCTCCAATTCCCTGCATCAATCCACAGGGAATATGCAAAAATGAGATGAATCAATAAGTTTCTTCTCATGTAATCATAAAGTCATCAATACAGTAGCTTTTCTCTCTCAATTTTAACAGTGAATCCCATTACCTTGCTAGACAGTGTTATAATTTTTTTTTGTGCAATATATTTATTGGCATTTAGTTTTTTACAATTTAACAATCAGCTAAATATGACACAGATAATACCTACACAAAACACCATGCTACATGGGGGCACATTGGGCAAAACCATTCCCTCCCAAACACAGGAACACCCCCCTCTACCGGTATTAGCTTCACTGATTAACAGCAAAAAAATAAACATAATGACTTTCACATTCCACGCTAAAAAATAAATGATTCAACACAAAAACCAATAATAAAAATATATTAATGAAGAAAGTAGTAATGAGGCAGCTAAGGTGACGTCTCGAGAAACTACTGAAAGTCCCCCCAGACATCAGTAAATTCAAAGGGTTTATTACGTCAATTGTATGTTATTTTTCAGATGGAATATAGAAAGCTAGTTCTTTTAGCCACATCTGCTTGCTTGGCGGAGTGTCACTCTTCCATATAATAGCTGTGCATTTATTGGCTGCATTTACTGCCAATTTAATGAATCTGGTTTTGCTACAAATATTAACTGGTCATTCAGAATCAGCTCCAAGAAGAATAAGGGAAGGATCTAGTAGTACCGTCATATTAGTGACCTGTGATAAGATCTGCATAATGTCTTTCCAATAATTGCTTAGTTCAGGGCAGGACAAAAACATATGCTTAAGTGTGCCCACTCACGTTTTACACCTTGTGCAAAATGTTGACTATTTACAATTGATCTAATACAGTCTCTCTGGTATAAAGTAGACCCTATGTAAAATATTGAATTGCATCAACTTGTGTCTTGTGTTAAATGAAAGACGCTGACATCTGAATATAGCTTTTCCCATTTCTCTTCCTCAAAAAGGAGACCAATGTCATCATGCCACTTCATGCAAGCTTTCAGAGCTTCATTGTTCCCCAACAGAGCTTGAAGAACAGTGTACACGTAACAAATGAAACCTTTTTACCCCTTTCCAGCCACAGTTTATCAGTTATAGGTTTACTCATGGGCTGAATCTTACCTCCCTGTTGAGTGGAAATATAATGCCTAACCTAGGCACTAGGCACTAGGCACCTAGGCACTTGAAGAAATGAGTTTGAGGTAACTGAAAATGAGATGCCAGTTGTTGAAAGGATAGTAGTTCACCTTCTCTATAGAGATTACTAAATGTTTAAATTAATTTGTTGAACCAAGAAAATGTAATACCATCTCTCAGGGCTTTGGGTAAGATGGGGTTATTATAGAAAGGTGTTTGTTCATATATATATCTAAGCCCCTCTGTCTGTTTACAGACTTCAATCCATACATTTAAAGTGTTTTTAATGAAAGCGTTGTTTATGAGACCTAGCAAAGTTTTAGATGGGCTACTATAAGGTATAGATGCCAATGTAGCAGGGGTCAGACACTCCTCTGTCTGTCTCCAAGAGGGTGAACTTGTATCTTGCCACACAGCCTTTAACTGAGATGCCCAGTAATACAACTGGAAGTCAGGTAGAGTGAGTCCTCCTTCTGAGTACGGTTTGCATAAAGTTGTGAGTTTCACTCTGGGGGGTTTCCCTTTCCACAGAAATGAAGAAATGTTCCTATTAAGTTGTTTGAAAAAAACTTTGGGAATAGGAAAGGGCAAGGTTTGAAAAAGGTACAAGAATTTTGTTAATATATTAATCTTTACACAATTGACACGCCCAATAAGAGAAATTGGTTAATGCCGCCACCTATCCAATTCTTCCCCAACCTTTTTGAGAAGTGGAGTATAGTTCAGTTGATATGTCTTAATCATTTCAGAATGAATTTGCAATCCAAGATATGTCATTTTCTGTGGTTTAAAAAAAAACGGCTTGTCTAAGATTGGGTTCTGCATAGCTGCCCTGTTAAAAGGCATAATTATACTCTTCAATATGTTTATTTTATATCCTGAAAAGGTCCCATATTCTTTCAGGATGTCAACTAATGTTCGGAGTGAAATTTCTGGTTTAGTGAGGTAAAACAAAATGTCATCGGCATATAGTGAGACCAGATGTTCATGGCCACCTATACGAACACCATGGATGGATGAGGTCTAAAAGCTTCTGTCAGTGGCTCTATAGCAAAAGAAAATAGGAGCGGACTAACGGGACAACCTTGTCTTGTGCCACGTGATAGGGAGAACTATGAGGAAATGTTTCCATTAGTCAGGATCTGAGCTACCAGACATTTGTACAGTAATCAGATTACTTTCCGCATCTAATGAAGCCGCTACTACAAATTCTTGGTCATTCTCTACATAATGCATCATGTTAAATAATCTTCTGATATTTTTAGGAGATGAGCAGTTTCTTACAAATCCTTTTTTGTCCATATCAACCAAGTCCGGAAGAACCTTATCCAGTCTAAGAGCTATGAGTCTCGCAAGAATCTTATATGAAGTGTTCAATAGAGATATTGGTCTATATGACCCACAAAGCAGAGGATCTTTCCCAGGTTTTAACAAAACTGTGATCAGTGCCTGTTTAAGTCTGTCTGGGAGCTTTTCTGTCTCTATGGCATAATTAAACATACTGCAAAGAGGCTCAATTAGTTTGGGTTAAAAGGATCGATAGAATTCAATAGGGAATCCGTCTAACCCTGTTGATTTCCCCCCAGCAGTGTTGAAAATGGGTTCCCTATTTTCCTCTGATGTAATCTCTTTCTCCAAGTGGTCTCTATCCTCATCAGCTAAAGTTTGTAAATTGAGTTTGTTCAAAAACGCATCCATTGTGGCAGGGGCATCCCCTTCAGACTTGTACAATGTTTCATAAAACTCCCTGAAGACGAGATTCATTTCCTCAGACTGTGAACAACTGTGTTATTGAGTAGCTTAATAGAGTTAATAACTCTACTTAGCATCCTCTCGTCTTATCTGCCAAGCAAGCAACTTTCCTGCTTTATCTCCATGTTCGTAGTATTTTTGTTTTGTTCTCCTAAGAGCATTTTCCACTTTATGGGTCGTCAGGGTGTTGTATTCCAATCGCTTTGAGTCTCATTTTTGAGTCGTTAAATGTTACCCTATGTTCATTTTCCTGATCTCTAATTTCATTCTCCAACAAATCTACCTGAGCCTTATACATCTTACGAGCAAAATTATATTATTTGCCCCCTCAGATATGCAAGGAGAGCTTACCATAAAATTAGGGGGGCGGCAGAGTTGTTATTGGTGCTAAAAAGCTAAAATAGATGTCTATATTTGTGGGATTATTGAGTAAGTATGTGCCAAACCTGCACCTTCTTGAGGGTGGCTGTGCTCTACTGACTGGTACGGAAAGCCAGTAGGGCAGAATGATCTGATATACATCTTGGTAAATACTTACACCCAGTAGTTAAACTTCCCTTTTCTGCAGGAATAAGAAATAAGTCAATTCTAGAGTAACTGTTATGGACAGGGGAGTAAAATGAGTATTCTTGAAACTTTTGGTTGTGAAATCTCCATAAGTCTACAAGTCCAAAATGTTTAATTTCTGCTTTTAACATTTTAGCTGCCTGTGTGAGGTTGATACTATTAGAGGAAGATCTATCACTGGAAGGGTCCAGTACCAAGTTAAAATCCCCTGCCATTATTATCTCTGATGATGGGCACGTTAACTTCAAAAAGATATCTTGGTCAAATTTAGGATCATCATGGTTTGGCCCATACACATTCACAATGGTAATGGGCTCAGTGTTCATGAAACCTTAAATGATCACAAACCTACCCCCTTTGTCTTTAATCTGAGATACAGTGTTATTGACATAGTTTAGTCTGATATCAGTTTGTTGACGTGGAAACAGAACACCACTCAGGAGGAGCTATACAGCAGATCTCTCCTTTCCACCTCCTCAGAGACAAACATACTGTGGCTGATTTGGTGGATTTTCTACTGATGCTCCTCTGAATTGATATTTCCTGAACGGGAGTCTGGGAAGTGGTAAGGTGGGGTGGTGTGGCTAAAACAGTTCCCTCAGCTGAAATGTTGAAATGCGATCTTGCGCAATGGTGATGCATTGGCTAGTATACAGGACGTTTTTACCCTCTAAATGGTGCATTGGCTAGTATACAGGATGTTTTTACCCTCTAAATGGTGCATTGGCTAGTATACAGGATGTTTTTACCCTCTAAATGGTGCATTGGCTAGTATACACAATGGTTTTACACTCTAACTGGTTCATTGGCTAGTATACAGGAAGTTTTTACCCTCTAACCAGTTCATTGGCTAGTATACAGGAAGTTTTTACCCTCTAACCAGTTCATTGACTAGTATACAGGATGTTTTTACCCTCTAAATAGTGCATTGGCTAGTATACAGGATGTTTTTATCCTCTAACTGGTTCATTGACTAGTATACAGGATGTTTTTACCCTCTAACTGGTTCATTGACTAGTATACAGGATGTTTTTACCCTCTAACTGGTTCATTGGCTAGTATACAGGATGTTTTTATCCTCTAACTGGTTCATTGGTTAGTATACAGGATGTTTTTATCCTCTAACCAGTTCATTGGCTAGTATACAGGATGTTTTTATCCTCTAACTGGTTCATTGACTAGTATACAGGATGTTTTTATCCTCTAACCAGTTCATTGGCTAGTATACGGGATGTTTTTAACCCTCTAACCAGTTCATTGACTAGTATACAGGATGTTTTTACCCTCTAACTGGTTCATTGACTAGTATACGGCATGTTTTTACCCACTAACCAGTTCATTGGTTAGTATACAAGATGTTTTTACTCTCTAACCAGTTCATTGGCTAGTATACGGGATGTTTTTACCCTCTAACCAGTTCATTGGTTAGTATACAGGATGTTTTTACTCTCTAACCAGTTCATTGGCTAGTATACGGGATGTTTTTACCCTCTAACCAGTTCATTGGCTAGTATACGGGATGTTTTTACTCTCTAACCGGGTCATTGGCTAATATACAGGATGTTTTTACTCTCTAACCGGTTCATTGGCTAGTATACGGGATGTTTTTACCCTCTAACCGGTTCATTGGCTAATATACGGGACGTTTTTACTCTCTAACCGGTTCATTGGCTAATATACGGGACGTTTTTACTCTCTAACCGGTTCATTGGCTAATATATGGGATGTTTTTACTCTCTAACCGGTTCATTGGCTAATATATGGGACGTTTTTACTCTCTAACCGGTTCATTGGCTAATATACGGGATGTTTTTACTCTCTAACCGGTTCATTGGCTAATATATGGGATGTTTTTACTCTCTAACCAGTTCATTGGTTAGTATACAGGATGTTTTTACTCTCTAACCAGTTCATTGGCTAGTATACAGGATGTTTTTATCCTCTAACCGGTTCATTGGTTAGTATATGTGACGTTTTTACCCTCTAACCGGTTCATTGGTTAGTATAAGGGACGTTTTTACCCTCTAAACGGTTCATTGGTTAGTATATGGGATGTTTTTATCCTCTAACCGGTTCATTGGTTAGTATACGGGATGTTTTTATCCTCTAACCGGTTCATTGGTTAGTATACGGGATGTTTTTACCCTCTAACCGGTTCATTGGCTAGTATACGGGATGTTTTTACTCTCTAACCGGGTCATTGGCTAATATACGGGATGTTTTTACTCTCTAACCGGTTCATTGGCTAGTATACGGGATGTTTTTACTCTCTAGCCGGTTCATTGGCTAATATATGGGATGTTTTTACCCTCTAACCGGTTCATTGGCTAATATATGGGATGTTTTTACTCTCTAACCGGTTCATTGGCTAGTATATGGGATGTTTTTACCCTCTAACCGGTTCATTGGCTAATATACGGGACGTTTTTACCCTCTAACCGGTTCATCGGCTAATATACGGGATGTTTTTACTCTAACCGGTTCATTGGCTAATATATGGGATGTTTTTACTCTCTAACCGGTTCATTGGCTAGTATATGGGATGTTTTTACCCTCTAACCGGTTCATTGGCTAATATACGGGACGTTTTTACTCTCTAACCGGTTCATTGGCTAATATACGGGACGTTTTTACTCTCTAACCGGTTCATTGGCTAATATATGGGATGTTTTTACTCTCTAACCGGTTCATTGGCTAATATATGGGACGTTTTTACTCTCTAACCGGTTCATTGGCTAGTATATGGGATGTTTTTACTCTCTAACCGGTTCATTGGCTAGTATATGGGATGTTTTTACTCTCTAACCGGTTCATTGGCTAATATATGGGATGTTTTTACTCTCTAACCGGTTCATTGGCTAATATATGGGATGTTTTTACTCTCTAACCGGTTCATTGGCTAATATATGGGATGTTTTTACTCTCTAACCGGTTCATTGGCTAATATATGGGACGTTTTTACTCTCTAACCGGTTCATTGGCTAGTATATGGGATGTTTTTACTCTCTAACCGGTTCATTGGCTAGTATATGGGATGTTTTTCCCTCTTCATCTTTATTCTGACCTCTAGGATTTTGGCAAAACTAACAACTAAGCAGATTTCGGTGGATTTCTGCCCCAATGTTTCCATTTAGTTGCTGATGTATAAAGGGGTGTGCCTTTCAGACCTGGTCTCCAGTTCTCAGATCAGTTTAATTGAATTATTGATCATCTACAGTGAGCTCCAAAAGTATTGGGACAGTGACACATTTTTTGTTGTTTTGGCTCTGTACTCCAGAACTTTGGATTTTAAATGATACAATGATCTGTATCGGGTGAACCATTTAGAAATTACAACACTTTTTGTACATAGCCCACCCATTTTAGGGGACCAAATCTATTGGTACAAATTCACTTATGTGTATTAAAGTAGTCAAAGTTTAGTATTTGGTCCGATATTCATAACACGCAATGGTTACATCAAGCTTGTGACTCTTCAATCTTGTTGGATGCATTTACTGTTTGTTTTGGTTGTGTTTCAGTTTGTTTTGTGCCAAATAGAAATGAATGGTAAAGAATGTATTGCTTCATTTTGGAGTCACTTTTATTGTAAATAAGAATATAATATGTTTCTAAACACTTCTACATTTATGTGGATTCTACCGTGATTATGGATAGTCCTGAATGAATCGTGAATAATGATGAGTGAGAAAGTTAGACAGAAATACAATACCCCCAAGACCATTACAATAACAGGGGAGTTTAACATTTTTGGGGGGGGAGGGGGAGGGGGTATGATTTTTGTGTTTTTTAACTTATTCTATTCTTATGTTTAGAAACATATTATATTCTTATTTACAATAAAAGTGACTCCAAAATGAAGCAATACATTGTTTACCATTCATTTCTATTTGGCACAAAACAAACTGAAACACAACCAAAGCAAACAGTAAATGCATCCAACAAGATTGAAGAGTCACAAGCTTGATGTAACCATTGCGTGTTATGAATATCGGACCAAATACTAAACTTGGATGGATGCTATAGTAGACTCACATCATATAGATCCTGTCTAATTCCTAATTCAACAAGGCTCCACAACATTACAGTATTGTCCCTGTTCTCCCTATTGTTCTTTCTTTCATCCTTTCATCCTTTCATCCTTTCTTTCATTTTTTCTTTCATTCTTTTTTAAAAACATTTTGTTTTAGTTGTTTCGTCAAGTTTCAAGTTTATCTGGCATGTGTTATAAATACAGTAGAACTCTTACTCACCAGAGCTCAACAACATTATAAAGTCATTATAACAGTCATTACTGATACAGCATCAGTCTTTGCCATTCATTACAGTGTTCCCATCGCCTTTGTTGTCAGACAGACCATTCATTACAGTGTTTCCATCACCCTTGTTGTCAGATAAACCATTCAATATCAGTTAGGGCTTTGCTTGTTGTCCGACAGATCATACATGATCAGTTAGGGCATTACTTGTTGTCCGACAGACCATACATTATCAGTTAGGGCTTTGCTTGTTGTCCGACAGACCATACATTATTAGTTAGGGCTTTGCTTGTTGTCCGACAGACCATACATTATCAGTTAGGGCTTTGCTTGTTGTCAGACAGACCATACATTATCAGTTAGGGCTTTGCTTGTTGTCAGACAGACCATACATGATCAGTTAGGGCTTTGCTTGTTGTCCGACAGACCATACATGATCAGTTAGGGCTTTGCTTGTTGTCCGACAGACCATACATTATCAGTTAGGGCTTTGCTTGTTGTCAGACAGACCATACATTATCAGTTAGGGCTTTGCTTGTTGTCAGACAGACCATACATGATCAGTTAGGGCTTTGCTTGTTGTCCGACAGACCATACATGATCAGTTAGGGCTTTGCTTGTTGTCCGACAGACCATACATTATCAGTTAGGGCTTTGCTTTTTGTCCGACAGACCATACATTATTAGTTAGGGCTTTGCTTGTTGTCCGACAGACCATACATTATCAGTTAGGGCTTTGCTTGTTGTCAGACAGACCATACATTATCAGTTAGGGCTTTGCTTGTTGTCAGACAGACCATACATGATCAGTTAGGGCTATGCTTGTTGTCCGACAGATCATACATGATCAGTTAGGGCTTTGCTTGTTGTCCGACAGACCATACATTATCAGTTAGGGCTTTGCTTGTTGTCCAACAGACCATACATGATCAGTTAGGGGATTGCTTTTTGTCCGACAGACCATACATTATCAGTTAGGGCTTTGCTTGTTGTCCGACACACCATACATTATCAGTTAGGGCTTTGCTTGTTGTCCGACAGACCATACATTATCAGTTAGGGCTTTGCTTGTTGTCCAACAGACCATACATTATCAGTTAGGGCTTTGCTTGTTGTCAGACAGACCATACATTATCAGTTAGGGCTTTGCTTGCTAAAATTCCGTTAAACACTAACCAGTGTGATTGTCATTCCTTCAGTGATGACCCATCCATATCCACACAGTGTGATTGTCATTCCTTCAGTGATTACCCATCCATATCCACTCAGTGTGATTGTCATTCCTTCAGTGATGACCCATCCATATCCACACAGTGTGATTGTCATTCCTTCAGTGATGACCCATCCATATCCACACAGTGTGATTGTCATTCCTTCAGTGATGACCCATCCATATCCACACAGTGTGATTGTCATTCCTTCAGTGATTACCCATCCATATCCACTCAGTGATTGTCATTCCTTCAGTGATGACCCATCCATATCCACTCAGTGATTGTCATTCCTTCAGTGACGACCCATCCATATCCACACAGTGTGATTGTCATTCCTTCAGTGATTACCCATCCATATCCACTCAGTGATTGTCATTCCTTCAGTGATGACCCATCCATATCCACTCAGTGATTGTCATTCCTTCAGTGACGACCCATCCATATCCACTCAGTGATTGTCATTCCTTCAGTGATGACCTATCCATATCCACTCAGTGTGATTGTCATTCCTTCAGTGATGACCCATCCATATCCACACAGTGTGATTGTCATTCCTTCAGTGATGACCCATCCATATCCACACAGTGTGATTGTCATTCCTTCAGTGATTACCCATCCATATCCACTCAGTGATTGTCATTCCTTCAGTGATGACCCATCCATATCCACTCAGTGATTGTCATTCCTTCAGTGACGACCCATCCATATCCACTCAGTGATTGTCATTCCTTCAGTGACGACCCATCCATATCCACTCAGTGTGATTGTCATTCCTTCAGTGATTACCCATCCATATCCACACAGTGTGATTGTCATTCCTTCAGTGATTACCCATCCATATCCACACAGTGTGATTGTCATTCCTTCAGTGATTACCCATCCATATCCACTCAGTGTGATTGTCATTCCTTCAGTGATGACCCATCCATATCCACTCAGTGATTGTCATTCCTTCAGTGATTACCCATCCATATCCACTCAGTGTGATTGCTCCATTCATACAACAGTTTATCTTTGTGGTTGTTGTAACATGGGGTTTTAGAGGTCATGGCCTTCATTAGCCCTCACAGCGATGTCAGTGGAGAGTGTGTGTGTGTGTGTGTGTGCGTGTGCGTGTGTGAGCTGGAGCGCTTGAGACTGTTTGGGGTTGTGAGAAGTGTTCTCATACTGTGAGACCTGGCCTCTACCCCAGAAGCAACAGCAGCTACCACCTGGCTAATCCTACTGTACTCCCAGAATATTCACATGGACCCGAGTGTGGAGGTGATATGTGTGTGTGTGTGTGGCGGTGTGAGAGCATTAGAGTGAAAGGGAAAGAGAGGGTCAGAGAACCTTCCACTGGGGACACCCGGAATGGAGTCAGAGCAACAGCACCCGGCAACGCTCCAACTCTCAAAGAACCCGCTGCGTTCCGAAGCATTTTAATCTGTGTCCACTCACTTTTCCAAACTGGCATGCCGGACATGCTGTTCTGAGTACAACGCCACAGCTGTAATTATGAAATACATCTCTATTCTGGGCACAATGGACTATGGTCACATTGTTCAACACACTCGCGTTAATAAACTAGAAGACAATGAAGTAGAATGAACTACAATGAAAAATAACTTGTTTTGTGTCTGTGCAAGCTTTTGGCCATGTGTAGACTGTATATTGACACGTGTCTCTGTCTCTGTGTGTGTGTGTTACAGTTTCCTGCTGGTGTTCAGCTGTCTGGTGCTGTCTGTGTTCTCCACCATCCCAGGCAATCAAAAGATAGCCAACGAAGGACTCTTCATCCTGGTAAGAAATAGCCCTCAGCCTCGGTTTCATCCCCTCCACAATAGACCCGGCTCCAGGGGTCGGATGTACCGAGCGTCTCAAAGTAGGAGGGCTGATTTAGGATCAGTTTAGCTTTTAGATACACATGGAATAAGATTAGATGGGTAGATCAGCACTTCTACTCTGAGAGGCTTGATACACACAGACCCAGATTATCCATACAATAACTCTCTTTTGTAAATCTTTTTGTAGTCAACGTACAGTGCCAGCTGGCCCTGCCAACCCACCCCAACACAGGTCTAAATCAGTAATAGGTTAGCTTGAGTACCTGTCTGCTTTTGCTTTCAACATCATTATATCATGGCCTTGTTTGGCAAGACAATGACAGGTTGGTGAAAGCAGACTGGAACCTAGCTACAGTAGGTTGATGATATACTGTTACAGTGTAAACACTGGTTATCCCACTGAATCTCTCTCTCCCTTTATTTGAATACACTAGAATTGTAAAAGTATTGCTCCAAAATAAACACAATTTTTCAGACCTAGGTTCAAATACCATTTGAAATCTCAAACTTTAGGCGCACACACACAGCAATAGCTTTTATTCTTCAGTTTATTGAAAAGTCATTGAAAATAGATGCTGTCAATTTGGAATTCACATTACAGTTTACTTTCTTAATTGATTGCCTTCAATTCAAATTGACCCCATTCTCACACACACACAATAGGGTACCTACAGTGAACTCACTGTACATTTTCCATGCTGATCTACACCACCCAACTCTCTCTCTCTCTCTCTCTCTCTCCATCACCAGTTAGTGCTCTCTTTCTTCTTGTTTTCCTGTGGCTGTTCAGCTTCCTCTATCTCTCGCTGTTCAACCTTCTTCAGCATTTATACTATGAGTACTTCCCTGTCTCTCTTTCTTTCTACCCCCCCCCCCCCCTCTGCCTCTTACTAGTTCCTCCCATTTCTTTCTGTTTTGCTCTCTCTCTGCCTAACTAGTTCCTCCCATCTCTCACTTCCTTTTCCCCTTCCTCTCTCACTCATGTCACTCCATCACTCCAAAACAAACAGCACACCCTGTCAGTTCATCGAAGTTACTGCATTACAGACAGATGATGGGTGTAGAATAGAAGACAATAGAATAGCACGCAGTAGATTTCAACTTTTGACTCTTCTCTATACAGTGATCTAATTGGTGGACAACTTTTGACTCTGCCAGATAGTGATCTAATTGGTGGTTGATACCAGGCTCTGATAGTGACCGGCTTGGCCAATGACGTCCATCTCTATGTACTCATCTATGGTCAAGCTAACTGGAGCGTTGGTTGCATTGTCTATGTGCTGTGGATCTATGTGGGTGTAGAGTCCAGACAATACAGCAGTGCCTATGCTGTCAGGATCTACATTGGGGGTGTTCTTGTACTTGAAGATCCGCTGCAGAGAAAGTGTGACACACGAACAGCAGTGCTGAGACACACGCCACCGCTGTTAGAACCAAGAGTCAGCTGGGACTGAGGAAAGAGAGAAGGGAAGCTTGTCCACCTGGCGCCACGCAGCCTGGAGCTCACACACACACACACACACACTCACCAGAAACCAGCAAAGTTCGCTGTTACGAGAAGAAAGGCTCCCACCTGTTCCCACCTGGTGTAACCTGCTGTTGAATCTCCAAACATTCCCCCGATACCCAAATGTACTCGATACAGTTTGTCAGGAAAAAGGTCCAATTCACACACTTATCGGATGAAAATCCCTGGTCATCGCTACTGTCTCTGATCTGACTCACTAAACACAAATGCTTTGTTTGTAAATTATGTCTTAGTGTTGGGGTATGCCCCTGGCTATCTGTCAATAAAAAAAATACAAGTTTACTTTTGATACTTAAGTATATTTAAAACCAAATACTTTTAGACTTTTACTCAAGCAGTATTTTACTGGGTGATTTACTGAGTCATTTTCTATTAAGGCATCTTTACTTTTACTCAAGTATGACAGTTGAGTACTTGTTCCACCACTGGGTGTTGCCTCTCTCACCCAGATGTTGTGCCTCCTGGTCCGGATCAGGTCCCGGCAGGACACGCGGTAATCGATCTGACAGATGTACTGGTTGTTGTGGGAGTATATACATCGGAGCTCCTACACCTGTCCCCCACAGAGCTTCTCTGGCCTGACATGGAACAGTCAATCAAATGGACGGAACAGTTGGTCACTTATCTAGGTCATTATTTTCTATTTGATACTTTTCTACTTCTTTACCTTTAATATTGAGTATTGCATTGTTGAGGAAGAGTTTACCAGTAAGCATTTCACTGTAACAGCTCTCGTTGGTGGTAGAAAGAGTAGACCAAGGCGCAGCGTGGAAAGTGTTCATGATTTCAATTTTTAAAAACCACTCAAACAAAATCGAAAAGTCACCATTCTGTCAGGCAACAGTAACTAAACAGAAAACAATATCCCACAACCTAATGGTGGGAAAAAGGGCTGCCTAAGTATGATCCCCAATCAGAGACAACGATAGACAGCTGCCTCTGATTGGGAACCACACTCGGCCAAAAACAAAGAAGCAGAAAACATAGAATTTCCCACCCGAGTCACACCCAGACCTAACCAAACATAGAGAATAATAAGGATCTCTAAGGTCAGGGTGTGACATGTACTGTTTACAGCTGTTGTATTCTGTGCACGTGACAAATAAACTTTGATTTGATCAATCAATTTGATTGACACTATTAAGACATTACTTAATCAGATTGAATATACTACAAAAAACAGTTTTTTGTGCTAACTGCCAAGCAATACATGTTGAAGCCAACAAACTGTCCTGTCTACAAATGTGATCAGTGTTGTGGTGAAAGTCCTACTCCAAACTTACAAAGTATATACTTTTTACTCCATACATTTTCCCTGACACCCAAAAGTACTCATTACATTTTGAATGCTTAGCAGGACAGGAAAATGGTCCAATTCACACACTTATCAACAGAACATCCCTGGTCACCCCTACTACCTCTGATCTGGCAGACTCACTAAACACAACATGCTTTATTTGTAAATTATGTCTGAGTTTTGGAGTGTGCCCCTGGCTTTCCGTAAATAAAAAGCTATAAAATGGTGCTGTCTGGTTTGCTTGATATAAGGAATTTGAAATGATTTATACTTTTACCTTTGATACTTAAGTATATTTAAAAACAAATACTTTTAGACTTTTACTCAAGTAGCCCGGGCCTACAAACTGTTAGCTTGTTAGCACAGGCCTGCTAACCGCCTGAATCGCCGCGTCCCAAACGCCCACCGGACCCATATTTACTTTCTATCTCTTTTGACTTTTAATTTGTTTATACCTTCCGGAAACCTGCCTCACCCAATGTGATACGGAATCGCTATTATTTTTTATTTATTTTTAGAACACACTCAAGAACCTCCAGAAGCTAACCAGCTAACTAGCTACAAGCTATTTAGTCATTGTTCGTTTTTTTTACCTGGATAACACTCGCCAGTCCAGCTTCCCTTCCCCATCCACCGCTGCCCCCTGGACACTGATCTCTTGGCTACATAGCTGATGCACGCTGGACTGTCCATAAATCACGGTACTCCATTCTGCTTGTTTGTTTTATCTGTTGGCCCCGTTGCCTAGTCTACGCCATTTTACCTGCTGTTGTTGTGCTAGCTGATTAGCTGTTGTCTCACCTACTGTTTTAGCTAGCTTTCCCAATTCAACACCTGTGATTACTGTATGCCTCGCTGTATGTCTCTCTCAAATGTCAATATGCCTTGTATACTGTTGTTCAGGTTAGTTATCATTGTTTTAGTTCACAATGGAGCCCCTAGTTCCACTCTTCATACCCCTGTTAACTCCTTTGTCCCACCTCCCACACATGCGGTGACCTCACCCATTACTACCAGCATGTCCAGAGATACAACCTCTCTCATCATCACCCAGTGCCTGGGCTTACCTCCGCTGTACCCGCACCCCACCATACCCCTGTCTGCGCATTATGCCCTGAATATATTCTACCATGCCCAGAAACCTGCTCCTCTTATTCTCTGTCCCCAACGCTCTAGGCGACCAGTTTTGATAGCCTTTAGCCGCACCCTCATACTACTCCTTCTCTGTTCCGCGGGTGATGTGGAGGTAAACCCAGGCCCTGCATGTCCCCAGGCACCCACATTTGTTGACTTCTGTGTTCGAAAAAGCCTTGGTTTCATGCATGTCAACATCAGAAGCCTCCTCCCTAAGTTTGACTTACTCACTGCTTTAGCACACTCTGCTAACCCTGATGTCCTTGCTGTGTCTGAATCCTGGCTCAGGAAGGCCACCAAAAATTCAGAGATTTCCATACCCAACTATAACATCTTCCGTCAAGATAGAACTGCCAAAGGGGGAGGAGTTGCAGTTTACTGCAGAGATGGCCTGCAAAGTAATGTCATACTTTCCAGGTCCATACCCAAACAGTTCGAACTACTAATTTTGAAAATTACTCTCTCCAGAAATAAGTCTCTCACGGTTGCCGCCTGCTACCGACCCCCCTCAGCTCCCAGCTGTGCCCTGGACACCATTTGTGAATTGATCGCCCCCCATCTAGCTTCAGAGTTTGTTCTGTTAGGTGACCTAAACTGGGATATGCTTAACACCCCGCCAGTCCTACAATCTAAGCTAGATGCCCTCAATCTCACACAAATCATCAAGGAACCCACCAGGTACAACCCTAACTCTGTAAACAAGGGCACCCTCATAGACGTCATCCTGACCAACTGGCCCTCCAAATACACCTCCGCTGTCTTCAACCAGGATCTCAGCGATCACTGCCTCATTGCCTGTATCCGCTACGGAGCCGCAGTCAAACGACCACCCCTCATCACTGTCAAACGCTCCCTAAAACACTTCTGTGAGCAGGCCTTTCTAATCGACCTGGCCCGGGTATCCTGGAAGGACATTGACCTCATCCCGTCAGTTGAGGATGCCTGGTCATTCTTTAAAAGTAACTTCCTCACCATTTTAGATAAGCATGCTCCGTTCAAAAAATGCAGAACTAAGAACAGATACAGCCCTTGGTTCACCCCAGACCTGACTGCCCTCGACCAGCACAAAAACATCCTGTGGCGGACTGCAATAGCATCGAATAGTCCCCGTGATATGCAACTGTTCAGGGAAGTCCGGAACCAATACACGCAGTCAGTCAGGAAAGCTAAGGCCAGCTTCTTCAGGCAGAAGTTTGCATCCTGTAGCTCCAACTCCAAAAAGTTCTGGGACACTGTGAAGTCCATGGAGAACAAGAGCACCTCCTCCCAGCTGCCCACTGCACTGAGGCTAGGTAACACGGTCACCACTGATAAATCCATGATTATCGAAAACTTCAATAAGCATTTCTCAACGGCTGGCCATGCCTTCCGCCTGGCTACTTCAACCTCGGCCAACAGCTCCGCCCCCCCCGCAGCTCCTCGCCCAAGCCTCTCCAGGTTCTCCTTTACCCAAATCCAGATAGCAGATGTTCTGAAAGAGCTGCAAAACCTGGACCCGTACAAATCAGCTGGGCTTGACAATCTGGACCCTCTATTTCTGAAACTATCTGCCACCATTGTCGCAACCCCTATTACCAGCCTGTTCAACCTCTCTTTCATCTCGTCTGAGATCCCCAAGGATTGGAAAGCTGCCGCAGTCATCCCCCTCTTCAAAGGGGGAGACACCCTGGACCCAAACTGTTACAGACCTATATCCATCCTGCCCTGCCTATCTAAGGTCTTCGAAAGCCAAGTCAACAAACAGGTCACTGACCATCTCGAATCCCACCGTACCTTCTCCGCTGTGCAATCTGGTTTCCGAGCCGGTCATGGGTGCACCTCAGCCACACTCAAGGTACTAAACGACATCATAACCGCCATCGATAAAAGACAGTACTGTGCAGCCGTCTTCATCGACCTCGCCAAGGCTTTCGACTCTGTCAATCACCATATTCTTATCGGCAGACTCAGTAGCCTCGGTTTTTCGGATGACTGCCTTGCCTGGTTCACCAATTACTTTGCAGACAGAGTTCAGTGTGTCAAATCGGAGGGCATGCTGTCCGGTCCTCTGGCAGTCTCTATGGGGGTGCCACAGGGTTCAATTCTCGGGCCGACTCTTTTCTCTGTGTATATCAATGATGTTGCTCTTGCTGCGGGCGATTCCCTGATCCACCTCTACGCAGACGACACCATTCTATATACTTTCGGCCCGTCTTTGGACACTGTGCTATCTAACCTCCAATCAAGCTTCAATGCCATACAACACTCCTTCCGTGGCCTCCAACTGCTCTTAAACGCTAGTAAAACCAAATGCATGCTTTTCAACCGGTCGCTGCCTGCACCTGCATGCCCGACTAGCATCACCACCCTGGATGGTTCCGACCTAGAATATGTGGACGTCTATAAGTACCTAGGTGTCTGGCTAGACTGCAAACTCTCCTTCCAGACTCATATCAAACATCTCCAATCGAAAATCAAATCAAGAGTCGGCTTTCTATTCCGCAACAAAGCCTCCTTCACTCAAGCCGCCAAGCTTACCCTAGTAAAACTGACTATCCTACCGATCCTCGACTTCGGCGATGTCATCTACAAAATGGCTTCCAACACTCTACTCAGCAAACTGGATGCAGTCTATCACAGTGCCATCCGTTTTGTCACTAAAGCACCTTATACTACCCACCACTGCGACTTGTATGCTCTAGTCGGCTGGCCCTCGCTACATATTCGTCGCCAGACCCACTGGCTCCAGGTCATCTACAAGTCTATGCTAGGTAAAGCTCCGCCTTATCTCAGCTCACTGGTCACGATGGCAACACCCATCCGTAGCACGCGCTCCAGCAGGTGTATCTCACTGATCATCCCTAAAGCCAACACCTCATTTGGCCGCCTTTCGTTCCAGTACTCTGCTGCCTGTGACTGGAACGAATTGCAAAAATCGCTGAAGTTGGAGACTTTCATCTCCCTCACCAACTTCAAACATCAGCTATCTGAGCAGCTAACCGATCGCTGCAGCTGTACATAGTCTATTGGTAAATAGCCCACCCTTTTCACCTACCTCATCCCCGTACTGTTTTTATTTATTTACTTTTCTGCTCTTCTGCACACCAATATCTCTACCTGTACATGACCATCTGATCTTTTATCACTCCAGTGTTAATCTGCAAAATTGTAATTATTTGCCTACCTCCTCATGCCTTTTGCACACATTGTATATAGACCCCCCCTTCGTTTTCTACTGTGTTATTGACTTGTTAATTGTTTACTCCATGTGTAACTCTTTGTTGTATGCTCACACTGCTATGCTTTATCTTGGCCAGGTCGCAGTTGCAAATGAGAACTTGTTCTCAACTAGCCTACCTGGTTAAATAAAGGTGAAATAAAAAATAAAAAAGTAGTATTTTACTGGTTGACTTTCAAGGTATCTTTACTTTTACTCATGTATGACAATTTGGTACTTTTTTCAGTGTGTGTGTGTGTGTGTGTGTGTGTGTGTGTGTGTGTGTGTGTGTGTGTGTGTGTGTGTGTGTGTGTGTGTGTGTGTGTGTGTGTGTGTGTGTGCGCGCGCGTGTCAGATCAAATCAAATTTTATTTGTCACATGCTTCATAAACAACAGGTGTAGACTAGCAGTGAAATGCTTACTTACACAGAGTTAAAGATAAAAAAGTTAAATAATTGAAATAGTGACACAAAGAATGAATAACAAATAACAATAACGAGTAAGAAATAACTTGGCTGTATGCAGGGAGGACAAGTACTGAGTCAATGTGCAGGGGTATGAGGTACATGTAGGTAGGGTTAAAGTGACTAGGCAGCAGGCTAGATAATAGACAGTAGTGACAGCGGGTAGCCATTTTAATAGCTGTTTAGCAGTCTTGTTTAGCAGTCTGATTTAGCAGTCTTGTTTAGCAGTCTTGTTTAGCAGTCTTGTTTAGCAGTCTGATTTAGCAGTCTTGTTTAGCAGTCTGATTTAGCAGTCTTGTTTAGCAGTCTGATTTAGCAGTCTGATTTAGCAGTCTGGTTTAGCAGTCTTGTTTAGCAGTCTTGTTTAGCAGTCTTATTTAGCAGTCTGATTTAGCAGTTTTGTTTAGCAGTCTTGTTTAGCAGTCTTGTTTAGCAGTCTGATTTAGCAGTCTTGTTTAGCAGTCTTGTTTAGCAGTCTGATTTAGCAGTCTGATTTAGCGGTCTTGTTTAGCGGTCTTGTTTAGCGGTCTTGTTTAGCGGTCTTGTTTAGCGGTCTTGTTTAGCGGTCTGATTTAGCGGTCTTGTTTAGCAGTCTGATTTAGCAGTCTTGTTTAGCAGTCTGATTTAGCAGTCTGATTTAGCAGTCTTGTTTAGCAGTCTCATGGCATCGGGGTTGCTGTTCAGGGTCCTGTTTGTTCCAGACTTGGTGCATCGGTAGCAGAGAGAACAGTCGCGCGGTAGCAGAGAGAGAGAACAGTCTATGACTTGAGTGGCTGGAGTCTTGGACATTTTTAGGGCCTTCCTCTGACACCGCCGTTTCTTACACTGCTGTTCCTCCGCGGGACAACACACACACACTCAGCGACAGGCGTGACGGCAATTAGAATCAGACACACACACACACTCTTTCTCTACATGTGCGGATACACACACACACACACTGACAAAAACACACTACACATACAAAAACACACACACAAACCGCTCATGGTCACCAATTGTCATCCATCTCACTGTGATGATGTGTGTGTGTGTGTGTCTGATTCTGCGTGCCGTCACGCCTGCCACTGAGTGTGTGTGTGTTGTCTAGCGGAGGAACAGCAGTGTAAGAAACTGTGGTGTAAGCAGGCGAGAGGACTTATTGTTGACTATGCAAGAAATCCCAGACATGATCCACTAATCCTAACAGCCATCCTATAATCACTTCCTCCTCTTTTAACTTTAGAAAGAGGTAATGGAGGATGGCTTTCTGCTTCTGCTCTCTCCCTCTGCCTCTCTCTCTTTCTGCTTTTACTTCTGCTCTCTCGCTCAACCCCCTCATCTCCCATTCTCTTTTATATCTCTCTCACCCTCTCTTTCTCTCTATCTCTCTCTCTCCCTCTTACCCTCCAATATCTCTCTTAGTTGCTCTCTCATTTTTGCCCTCGCCCCTTCTCTCTCACTGTTATTTAATGGTCAGACCCTCTCTCTCTCAGTCTCCCCCTACAGGAGGCTGTAATAATCGTGATGTTCTCTCAGTCTCCCCCTACAGGAGGCTGTAATAATCGTGATGTTCTCTCTCAGTCTCCCCCTACAGGAGGCTGTAATAATCGTGATGTTCTCTCAGTCTCCCCCTACAGGAGGCTGTAATAATCGTGATGTTCTCTCAGTCTCCCCCTACAGGAGGCTGTAATAATCGTGATGTTCTCTCTCAGTCTCCCCCTACAGGAGGCTGTAATAATTGTGATGTTCTCTCTCAGTCTCCCCATACAGGAGGCTGTAATAATCGTGATGTTCTCTCTCAGTCTCCCTCTACAGGAGGCTGTAATAATCATGGTGTTCTCTCTGTCTCCCTCTACAGGAGGCTGTAATAATCATGGTTCTCTGTCTCCCTCTACAGGAGGCTGTAAGAACTGTGATGTTCTCTCTCTCAGTCTCCCCCTACAGGAGGCTGTAATAATCGTGATGTTCTCTCTCTCAGTCTCCCCCTACAGGAGGCTGTAATAACCATGATGTTCTCTCTCTCAGTCTCCCCCTACAGGAGGCTGTAATAACCGTGATGTTCTCTCTCTGTCTCCCCCTACAGGAGGCTGTAATAATCATGGTGTTCTCTCTCTCTGTCTCCCCCTACAGGAGGCTGTAATAATCGTGGTGTTCTCTCTCTCTGTCTCCCTCCACAGGAGGCTGTAATAATCGTGATGTACTCTCTCAGTCTCCCTCTACAGGAGCCTGTAATAATCATGTTGTTCTCTCTATCTGTCTCCCTCTACAGGAGGCTGTAATAATCATGCTGTTCTCTCTATCTGTCTCCATCTACAGGAGGCTGTAATAATCATGCTGTTCTCTCTCTGTCTCCGTCTACAGGAGGCTGTAATAATCGTGATGTTCTCTCTGTCTCCCCATACAGGAGGCTGTAATAATCATGGTGTTCTCTCTGTCTCCCTCTACAGGAGGCTGTAATAATCATGGTTCTCTGTCTCCCTCTACAGGAGGCTGTAATAACCGTGATGTTCTCTCTCAGTCTCCTCCTACAGGAGGCTGTAATAATCGTGGTGTTCTCTCTCTCAGTCTCTCCCTACAGGAGGCTGTAATAATCGTGATGTTCTCTCTCTCAGTCTCCCCCTACAGGAGGCTGTAATAACCATGATGTTCTCTCTCTCAGTCTCCCCCTACAGGAGGCTGTAATAACCGTGATGTTCTCTCTCAGTCTCCCCCTACAGGAGGCTGTAATAATCACGGTGTTCTCTCTCTCTGTCTCCCTCTACAGGAGGCTGTAATAATCAGGGTGTTCTCTCTATCTGTCTCCCTCCACAGGAGGCTGTAATTATCAGGGTGTTCTCTCTATCTGTCTCCCTCTACAGGAGGCTGTAATAATCATGGTGTTCTCTCTATCTGTCTCCCTCTACAGGAGGCTGTAATAATCATGGTGTTCTCTCTATCTGTCTCCCTCTACAGGAGGCTGTAATAATCATGGTGTTCTCTCTCTCTGTCTCCCCCTACAGGAGGCTGTAATAATCGTGGTGTTCTCTCTCTCTGTCTCCCTCCACAGGAGGCTGTAATAATCGTGATGTACTCTCTCAGTCTCCCTCTACAGGAGCCTGTAATAATCATGGTGTTCTCTCTATCTGTCTCCCTCTACAGGAGGCTGTAATAATCATGCTGTTCTCTCTATCTGTCTCCGTCTACAGGAGGCTGTAATAATCATGCTGTTCTCTCTCTGTCTCCGTCTACAGGAGGCTGTAATAATCGTGATGTTCTCTCTGTCTCCCCATACAGGAGGCTGTAATAATCGTGATGTTCTCTCTCTGTCTCCCTCTACAGGAGGCTGTAATAATCATGATGTTCTCTCAGTCTCCCTCTACAGGAGGCTGTAATATTCATGGTGTTCTCTCTCAGTCTCCCCCTACAGGAGCCTGTAATAATAATGGTGTTCTCTCTCTCTGTCTCCCCCTACAGGAGGCTGTAATAATCGTGGTGTTCTCTCTATCTGTCTCCATCTACAGGAGGCTGTAATAATCAGGGTGTTCTCTCTATCTGTCTCCCTCTACAGGAGGCTGTAATAATCAGGGTGTTCTCTCTATCTGTCTCCCTCTACAGGAGGCTGTAATAATCATGGTGTTCTCTCTCTCTGTCAGTCTCCCCCTACAGGAGGCTGTAATAATCATGGTGTTCTCTCTATCTGTCTCCCTCAACAGGAGTCTGTAATAATCATGGTGTTCTCTCTGTCTCCCCATACGGGAGTCTGTAATAATCATGGTGTTCTCTCTATCTGTCTCCCTCTACAGGAGGCTGTAATAATCATGGTGTTCTCTCTCAGTCTCCCCCTACAGGAGGCTGTAATAATCATGGTGTTCTCTCAGTCTCCCTCTACAGGAGGCTGTAATAATCATGGTGTTCTCTCTCTCAGTCTCCTTCTACAGAAGGCAGTAATAACCGTGATGTTCTCTGTCAGTCTCCCCCTACAGGAGGCTGTAATAATCATGGTGTTCTCTCTCTCTGTCTCCCTCTACAGGAGGCTGTAATATTCATGGTGTTCTCTCTGTCTCCCCCTACAGGAGCCTGTAAAATTCGTGGTGTTCTCTCTCTCTGTCTCCCTCTACAGGAGGCTGTAATAATCAGGGTGTTCTCTCTATCTGTCTCCCTCCACAGGAGGCTGTAATAACCGTGATGTTCTCTCTGTCAGTCTCCCCCTACAGGAGGCTGTAATAATCATGGTGTTCTCTCTATCTGTCTCCCTCTACAGGAGGCTGTAATATTCATGGTGTTCTCTCTCAGTCTCCCCCTACAGGAGGCTGGAATAATCATGGTGTTCTCTCTCTTTGTCTCCCCCCACAGGAGGCTGTAATAATCAGGCTGTTCTCTCTATCTGTCTCCCCCTACAGAATGCAGTAATAATCAGGGTGTTCTCTCTCTCAGTCTCCCTCTACAGGAGCCTGTATTAATCATGGTGTTCTCTCGATCTGTCTCCCTCTACAGGAGGCTGTAATAATCATGCTGTTCTCTCTCTCTGTCTCCCTCTACAGGAGGCTGTAATAATCATGGTGTTCTCTCTGTCTCCCCCTACAGGAGGCTGAAATAATCGTGGTTTTCTCTCTATCTGTCTCCGTCGACAGGAGGCTGTAATAATCATGGTGTTCTCTCTCTCTGTCTCCCTCTACAGGAGGCTGTAATAATCATGGTGTTCTCTCTCAGTCTCCCCCTACAGGAGGCTGTAATAATCATGGTGTTCTCTCTATCTGTCTCCCTCTACAGGAGGCTGTAATAATCATGGTGTTCTCTCAGTCTCCCTCTACAGGATGCTGTAATAATCGTGATGTTCTCTGTCAGTCTCCCCCTACAGGAGGCTGTAATAATCATGGTGTTCTCTCTCTCTGTCTCCCCCTACAGGAGGCTGTATTAATTGAGATGTTCTCTCTCTCAGTCTCCCTCTACAGGAGGCTGTAATAATCGTGATGTTCTCTCTCTCTGTCTCCCTCTACAGGAGGCTGTAATAATTGTGGTGTTCTCTCTCTGTCTCCCTCTACAGGAGGCTGTAATAATCGTGGTGTTCTCTCTCTCATTCTCCCCCTACAGGAGGCTGTAATAATCGTGGTGTTCTCTCTCTGTCTCCCTCTACAGGACGCTGTAATAATAATGGTGTTCTCTCTGTCATTCTCCCCCTACAGGAGGCTGTAATAATCATGGTGTTCTCTCTCTGTCTCCCCCTAAAGGAGTTTGTAATGATCGTGGTGTTCTCTCTGTCTCCCTCTACAGGAGGCTGTAATGATCGTGGTGTTCTCTCTCTGTCTCCCTCTACAGGACGCTGTAATAATAATGGTGTTCTCTCTCTCAGTCTCCCCCTACAGGAGGCTGTAAAAATCATGGTGTTCTCTCTCTGTCTCCCCATAAAGGAGTTTGTAATGATCGTGGTGTTCTCTCTGTCTCCCTCTACAGGAGGCTGTAATGATCGTGGTGTTCTCTCTCTGTCTCCCTCTACAGGAGGCTGTAATAATTGTGATGTTTTCTCTCAGTCTCCCCCTACAGGAGGCTGTAATAATCGTTATGTTCTCTCTATCTGTCGTCCCCTACAGGAGTTTGTAATGATCGTGGTGTTCTCTCTATCTGTCGTCCCCTACAGGAGTTTGTAATGATCATGGTGTTCTCTCTCTGTCTCCCTCTACAGGAGGCTGTAATAATCGTTATGTTCTCTCTCTGTCTCCCTCTACAGGAGGCTGTAATAATCATGATGTTCTCTCTCTGTCTCCCTCTACAGGAGGCTGTAATAATCGTGATGTTCTCTCTATCTGTCGTCCCCTACAGGAGTTTGTAATGATCGTGGTGTTTGGTCTGGAATACGTTGTGAGGGTTTGGGCGTCCGGCTGCTGCTGTCGCTACAGAGGATGGCAGGGGAGACTACGCTTCGCCAGGAAACCCTTCTGCATCATAGGCAAGACGCTGTGTTTGTGTTTATCTGTGTATGCAAGTGTGTGTCTGTTCACCTACAAGTTCATTTTTATCAGGTTTTCAGGTTTTTCTTTACTCATGTTCACACTGGGTTGATTGGTTGATTGCATTTATTTGTTAATAAAATGTAGCAGGCTGCTCCAGCCAGAGACAACATTACATACATTGTTTCCAGTGAGCAATAGCTAATGGATAGCCTTACCAAGGCTGAGCGTGTGTACTGAATATGCACGTGTGTGTACTGAATGTGTATGTGCGTGTACATATCCATGCAGTGTAGCTTAAATACCCCCTCTCACCTATCTTTCTTTTTTCTTCCCCCTCTTCTTTCTTCCCCTTCTTCTCTTTCTTCCCCCTGTTCTTTCTTCCCCTTCTTGTCTTTCTTCCCCCTCTTCTTTCTTCCCCTTCTTCTCTTTCTTGCCCCTCTTCTTTCTTCCCCCTCTTCTCTTTCTTCCCCATCTACTCTTTCTTCCCCCTCTTCTCTTTCTTCCCCCTTTTCTCTTTCTTCCCGCTCTACTCTTTTCCCCCCTCTTTTCTTTCTTCCCCCTCTACTCTTTCTTCCCCCTCTTCTTTCTTCCCCTTCTTCTCTTTCATCCCCCTTTTCTCTTTTTCCCCCTCTTTTCTTTCTTCCCCCTCTTCTTTCTTCCCCCTCTTCTCTTTTTCCCCCTCTACTCTTTCTTCCCCCTCTACTCTTTCTTCCCCCTCTTCTCTTTCTTTCCCCTCTTCTCTTTCTTCCCCCTTTTTCTTTCTTCCCCCTCTTCTCTTTCTTCCCCTTCTTCTCTTTCTTCCCCCTCTTCTCTTTCTTCCCCCTCTACTCTTTCTTCCCCCTCTACTCTTTCTTCCCCCTCTTCTTTCTTCCCCCTCTTCTCTTTCTTCCCCCTTTTCTCTTTTTCCCCCTCTTTTCTTTCTTCCCCCTCTTCTTTCTTCCCCCTCTTCTCTTTTTCCCCCTCTACTCTTTCTTCCCCCTCTACTCTTTCTTCCCCCTCTTCTCTTTCTTTCCCCTCTTCTCTTTCTTCCCCCTTTTTCTTTCTTCCCCCTCTTCTCTTTCTTCCCCTTCTTCTCTTTCTTCCCCCTCTTCTCTTTCTTCCCCCTCTACTCTTTCTTCCCCCTCTACTCTTTCTTCCCCCTCTTCTTTCTTCCCCCTCTTCTCTTTCTTCCCCCTCTACTCTTTCTTCCCCCTCTACTCTTTCTTCCCCCTCTTCTTTCTTCCCCTTAGCTTTCTTCCCCCTCTTCTCTTTCTTCCCCCTCTACTCTTTCTTCCACCTCTACTCTTTCTTCCCCCTCTTCTTTCTTCCCCTTCTTCTCTTTCTTCCCCTTCTTATCTTTCTTCCTCCTCTACTCTTTCTTCCCCCTCTTCTTTCTTCCCCTTCTTCTCTTTCTTCCCCTTCTTCTCTTTCTTCCCCCTCTACTCTTTCTTCCCCCTCTTCTTTCTTCCCCTTCTTCTCTTTCTTCCCCTTCTTCTCTTTCTTCCCCCTCTACTCTTTCTTCCCCTCTTCTCTTTCTTCCCCCTCTACTCTTTCTTCCCCCTCTTCTTTCTTCCCCCTCTTCTTTCTTCCCCTTCTTCTCTTTCTTCCCCCTCTACTCTTTCTTCCCCCTCTTCTTTCTTCCCCCTCTTCTTTCTTCCCCCTCTTCTCTTTCTTCCCCCTCTTCTTTCTTCCCCCTCTTCTTTCTTCCCGCTCTACTCTTTCTTCCCCTTCTGCTCTTTCTTCCCCCTCTTTCTTCCCCCTCTTCTCTTTCTTCCCCCTCTACTCTTTCTTCCCCCTCTTCTCTTTCTTCCCCTCTTCTCTTTCTTCCCCTTCTTCTCTTTCTTCCCCTTCTTCTCTTTCTTCCCCTTCTTCTCTTTCTTCCCCCTCTACTCTTTCTTCCCCCTCTACTCTTTCTTCCCCCTCTACTCTTTCTTCCCCCTCTACTCTTTCTTCCCCCTCTACTCTTTCTTCCCCCTCTTCTTTCTTCCCCCTCTTCTTTCTTCCCCCTCTTCTTTCTTCCCCCTACTCTTTCTTCCCCCTCTTCTTTCTTCCCCTTCTTCTCTTTCTTCCCCTTCTTATCTTTCTTCCCCCTCTACTCTTTCTTCCCCCTCTTCTTTCTTCCCCTTCTTCTCTTTCTTCCCCTTCTTCTCTTTCTTCCACCTCTACTCTTTCTTCCCCCTCTTCTTTCTTCCCCTTCTTCTCTTTCTTCCCCCTCTACTCTTTCTTCCCCCTCTTCTCTTTCTTCCCCCTCTTCTTTCTTCCCCCTCTTCTTTCTTCCCCTTCTTCTCTTTCTTCCCCTTCTTCTCTTTCTTCCCCCTCTTCTCTTTCTTCCCGCTCTACTCTTTCTTCTCCCTCTACTCTTTCTTCCCCCTCTTCTCTTTCTTCCCCTTCTTCTCTTTCTTCCCCCTCTTCTCTTTCTTCCCGCTCTACTCTTTCTTCCCCCTCTACTCTTTCTTCCCCCTCTACTCTTTCTTCCCCCTCTACTCTTTCTTCCCCCTCTTCTCTTTCTTCCCCCTCTTCTCTTTCTTCCCCCTCTTCTCTTTCTTCCCCCTCTACTCTTTCTTCCCCCTCTTCTCTTTCTTCCCCCTCAACTCTTTCTTCCCCCTCTTCTCTTTCTTCCCCCTTTTTCTTTCTTCCCCCTCTTCTCTTTCTTCCCCCTTTTTCTTTCTTCCCCCTCTTCTCTTTCTTCCCGCTCTACTCTTTCTTCCCCCTCTACTCTTTCTTCCCCCTCTTCTCTTTCTTCCCCCTTTTTCTTTCTTCCCCCTCTACTCTTTCTTCCCCCTCTTCTCTTTCTTCCCCCTTTTTCCCTCTTCCCGCTCTACTCTTTCTTCCCCCTCTACTCTTTCTTCCCCCTCTTCTCTTTTTCCCCCTTCTTCCCTCCATAGACTTCATAGTGTTTGTGGTGTCCTTGGCGGTGATCGCAGCGGGCACCCAGGGGAACGTCTTTGCAACCTCTGCCCTGCGCAGCATGC
>NC_034190.2:15934810-15962310 GCF_002021735.2 Oncorhynchus kisutch
ACATGCCATGTTTTCCAAGGTATATGTTTGGTCTTGTCAATATGAACCGGTGATACTTTTTCATACTGTAGATTAAATAGTACTGCAGGTACATAAATACATTAATAACACACATTGGAGGCAGTGTGCCTTCCAAGTCAAGAAGACAATGGATACGTGTGGAGCTAATTACTTAGACATTCTGGAAAGGCTGCAGTCTAATCTTGGACATACTGAAGTGAACTGCTTCGTATGCATGCACTCTGGCTGCCTACACGACATCCCCAACTCAACACACTCCGTTCACACATCCCTACTCCTTACCTCCCTCCTCAATGGGGTGCTTGTCAATAAATTGACATGGCTTGCTTTCTTTGCCTCCTTTCCTTCATCTAGTCTGGTCTGAAAACAAAGGAAGTGTAGGGGAAAGCAATATGTTGGGGGCCAACAGGGACACATGCTTTCACTTGGTAATCCTTAAGTGTGAAAGGAGACTAGGCAAGGAAGCCATTTTAGACTGATGAGAGGCAGTACTGGGCTTCCACTCCACTTCACCCTATCCTCTACTTTTCTTCACCTCCCTCCTCCCATCTTTACCTTTATGATCTCACTACCTCCATACACCTCTCCTCTCCTCCTCCTCTTCCTCACCTCTCCTCCTCTCCTCTACTTCTCTCCTCCTCTTCATTCTCACCACCTCTCCTCCTCTTCCTCTCCTCTCC
This sequence comes from Oncorhynchus kisutch, assembly GCF_002021735.2. Classification (NCBI taxonomy): domain Eukaryota; kingdom Metazoa; phylum Chordata; class Actinopteri; order Salmoniformes; family Salmonidae; genus Oncorhynchus; species Oncorhynchus kisutch. The sequence continues at coordinate 15,935,512 of NC_034190.2, forward strand.
TCTTTTTCTTCCTCTTCCACTTCTCTCCTCCTCTCTCCTCTCCTCCTCATCACCACCACCTCTCCTCCTCTTCCTTTCCTCCTCTTCCTCACCTCCTCTTCTCCCCTCCTCATCCTCACCACCTCTCCTCCTCCTCCTCTCCTCTTCTCCTTTTCTCCTCTTCCTCTCCTCCTCTCTCGTCCTCTTCCTCACCTCTCCTCCTCTACCTTTCCTCCTCTTCCTCACTTCCTCTTTTCCTCTCCTCCTCTCTCCTCTCCTCTCCTCCACTTCCTCACCTCTCCTCTTCCTCACCACATTTTCTCCTCTTCCTCGCCTTCTCTTCTCTTCTCCTCCTCTGCACCCCTCACCTGCTCTTCCTCTCTTCCTCTTCTCCTCCTCTTCCTCACCCACCCTTCCTCTTCTCCTCTTCTCCTCCTCTGCACCCCTCACCTGGCCTCTCCTCTCTCTTCCTCTTCTCCTCTTCCTCACCTTATCTCCCTCTGCCTTGTGTGTCTCCTCAGTCAGCTCGTTTCTAAAAAGCGGAGTCTCTTCCGGATTCACACTGGCCGCAAACAGCAGAGGTATCCACGGTGACAAGCCTGTGCACGGGGCACGTCAGCACGCCCCACCCCCCCACCCCCCATCTCCCTTTCTCACTCTGCCTGAGGGTCCCAAAGCCTTCTGGCCCACTGCAGTGTGTGTGTGTCTCTGTAAATGTTCTACTTTTGAGTAAGAAGTTGGTTTTAACCTCTTCATTGAGCATAGTGGGAAGACACTTGCCATTGCCGATGGTACTCAGGCTGGAAATGGCTGACATTTGGTATATTTGACATGAAATGAAATCAAAATGTATTTGTCACATGTGCCAAATACAAGTGTAGACCTTACCGTGGAATGCTTACTTACAAGCCCTTAACCAACAGTGCAGTTCAAGAAGTTAAGAAAATATTTACCAAATAAACGAATGTAAAAATAATAAAATGTAACACAATAACATAACAATAATGAGGCTATATACAGAGGGTATGGGTACCGAGTAACTGTGTGGGGGTACGGGTTAGAGGTCATTTGTACATGTAGGTAGTGGTGAAGTGACTATGCATAGATAATAAACAGCGAGCAGCAGCAGTGTACAAAACAAATGGAGAGGGGGGGAGCGGTCAGTGTGACAGTCCGGTAGCCATTGAATTAATTGTTCAGCAGTCTTAGGACTTGGGGGTAGAAGCTGTTAAGGAGCCTTTTGGTCCTAGACTTGGCGCTCCGGGACCGCTTGCTGTGCGGTAGCAGAGAAACAGTCTATGACTTGGGTGACGGAAGTCTCTGACATTTTTATGTGCTTTCCTCTGACACCGCCTGTTACATAGGTCCTGGATTGCAGGAAGCTTGGCCCCAGTGATGTACTGGGCGGTACACACTACCCTCTGTAGTGCCTTACGGTCAGAAGCCGAGCAGTTTCCATACCAGGTGGTGATGCAACTAGTCAGGATGCTCTTGATGGTGCAGCTGTTTAACTTTTTGAGGATCTGGGGACCCATGCCAAATCTTTTCAGTCTCCTGAGGGGGAAAAGGTGTTGTCGTGCTGTCTTTACAACTGTCTTGGTGTGTTTGGACCATAATAGGTCGTTGTTGATGTGGACACCAAGGATCTTGAAACTCTCGACCCGCTCCACTGATGTTAATGGGTTCGGCTCGCCTTTTCCTGTAGTCCACGATCAGCTCCTTTCTCTTGCTCACATTGATGGAGAGGTTGTTGTCCTGGCACCACACTGCCAGTTCTCTGACCTCCTCCCTATAAGCTGTCCCATCGTTGTCAGTGATCAGGCCTACCACTGTTGTGTCATCAGCAAACTTAAGGATGGTGTTGGAGTTGTGTTTGGCCACGCAGTCGTGGGTGAACAGGGAGTACAGGAGGGGACTAACTACACACCCCTGAGGGGCCCCAGTGTTGAGGATCAGCGTGGCACACGTGTTGTTGCCTACCCTTATCACCTGTGGGTGGCCAGTCAGGAAGTTCAGGGGAACTATAGTGTTGAACGCTGATTTGTAGTCAATGAAAAGCATTCTCACATAGGTGTTCCTTTTGTCCAGGTGGGAAAGGGCAGTGTGGAGTGCGATTGAGATTGTGTCATCTGTGGATCAGTGGGGGCGGTTGGTATCCATGAGGATGCTGTTGATGTGAGCAATGACCAGCCTTTCAAAGCACTTCATGGCTACTGACGTGGGCGGTAATTATTTAGGGAGGTTACCTTCACTTCCTTGGGCACAGAGACTATGGTGGTCTGCTTGAAACATGTACGTACTACAGACTCAGTCCGGGAGAGGTTCTTGTGCATGCTTCAGTGTTGCTTGCCTCGAAGCGAGCATAAAAGGCATTTAGCTCTGGGTAGCTCGTGTCTGGGTTTCCCTTTGTAGTCCTTAATATTTTATTTAAGCCCTGCAACATCTGATGAGCATCTTAGCTGGTGTAGTAGGATTCAATCTTAATCCTGCATTGACACTTTGCTTGTTTGATGGTTCGTCTGAGGGCATAGCAGGATTTCTTATAGGCGTCCAGATTAGTGTCCCGCTCCTTGAAAGCGGCAGCACTAGCCTTTGGCTCGATGCGGATGTTGCCTGTAATCCATGGCTTCTGGTTGGAATATGTATGTACGGTCACTCTGTGAACGACGTCGTCGATGCACTTGTTGATGAAGCTGATGACTGAGGTGGTATACTCCTCAATGCCATTGGATGAATCCCAAAACATATTCCAGTCTGTGCTGTTTTGCTAAAACAGTCCTGTAGCCTAGCATCTGCATCATCTGACCTCTTCTGTATTGAGCGAGTCACTGGTACTTCCTGTTTAGTTTTTGCTTGTAAGCATGAGCAATCAGCAATCAGAAGGATAGAATTATGGTCAGATTTGCCAAATTGAGGGCGGGGGAGAGCTTTGTATGCATCTCTGTTTGTGGAGTGAAGGTGGTCTGGGGTTTGTTGTCCTCTGGTTGCACATGTGACATGCTGGTAAAAATGTTGTAAAACTGATTGAAGTTTGCCTGCATTAAAGTCCCCGGCCCCTAGGAGTGCCGCTTCTGGGTGAGCATTTTCTTGTTTGCTTATGGCCTTATAGAGTTGGTTGAGTGTGGTCTTAGGTGGTAAATAGAAGGCTACAAATAGTATAGATGAGAACTCTCTTGGTAGATAGTGTGGTCTACAGCTTATCATACGATACTCGACCTCAGGCGAACAATACCTTGAGACTTCTTTAATATTAGACATTGCGCACCGGCTGTTATTGACAAAAAGACACACACACCCGGCCCTCGTCTTACCAGATGTAGCTTCTCTGTTCTGCCGGTTCATTAGCCTTTCTAGCGCATTAGTCTTTCTAACACCTCGACAACATTCCGCTGAAAAGGCAGTGTGCGAAATTCAAAAATATATATTTTTAAATATGTGACTTTCACACATTAACAAGTCCAATACAGCAAATGAAAGATAAACATCTGGTTAATATACCCATCGTGTCCGATTTAAAAAATGCTTCACAGCTAAAGCACAACATATGATTGTTAGATCACCGCCAAGTCGAAAAAACACAGCCATTTTTACAGCCAAAGATAGGAGTCACAAAAAGCAGAAATATAGATCAAATTAATCACTAACCTTTGATGATCTTCATCAGATGACACTCATAGGACATCATGTTACACAATACATGTGTGTTTTGTTCGATAATGTGCATATTTATATCTACAAATCTCAGTTTACATTGGCGCCTTACGTGCAGTGATGTTTTGGTTCCAAAACATCAAGTGATTTTGCAGAAATACTAATAATAAACATTGATAAAAGATACTAGTGTTATTCACAGAATTAAAGATAGACTTCTCCTTAATGCAACCGCTGTATCAGATTTAAAAAAACTTTATGTAAAAAGCATAATCTGAGAACGGCGCTCAGAACCCGAAACAGCCAGAGGAATAGCCGCCATTTTGGAATCAACAAAGTTAGAAACAACACCATAAATATTCACTGACCTTTGATGATCTTCATCAGAAGGCACTCCCAGGAATCCCAGTTCGACAATAAATGACTGATTTGTTCCATCATTTATGTCCAAATAGCCACTTGTTGTTAGCGTGTTCAGCCCAGTAATCCATCTTCATGAGGCACGAGCATTTCATCCAGACAAAAACTCCAAAAGTTCCATTACAGTCCCTTAGAAACATGTCAAACGATGTATGGAATCAATCGTTAGGATGTTTTTAACATAAAACATCAATAATGTTCCAACCGGAGAATTCCTTTGTCTTCAGAAAGGCACTGGAACGAGAGGTAACTCTGTCGGGAGCGCGCGTCATAAGACCAAGGCTCTCTGCCAGACCACTGACTCAAACAGCACTCATGAGCCCCTCCTTTATAGTATTTTTATTTATCCGTTATTTTACCAGGTAAGTTGACTGAGAACACATTCTCATTTGCAGCAACGACCTGGGGAATAGTTACAGGGGAGAGGAGGGGGATGAATGAGCCAATTGTAAACTGGGGATTATTAGGTGACCGTGATGGTTTGAGGGCCAGACTGGTAATTTAGCCAGGACACCAGGGTTAACACCCCAGTCTTACGATAAGTGCCATGAGATCTTTAATGACCTCAGAGAGTCAGGACACCCGTTTAACATCCCATCCGGAAGATGGCACCCTACACAGGGCATTGGGATATTTTTTTTAGACCAGAGGAAATAGTGCCTCCTACTGGCCCTCCAACACCACATCCAGCAGCATCTGGTCTCCCATCCAGGAACTGACCAGGACCAACTCTGCTTAGAATCAGAAGCAAGCCAGCAGTGGTATGCACGGTGGTATGCTGCTGGCTTGCTGCTAGTAGAATCCTCAAACCAGTTTCAAAAGACAGTTGACATCTAGTGGAAGCCGTAGGAAGTGCAACCTCATCCATATCTCAATGTGTACTCGGTAGGCCAAGCTTTGAAAAACTACAAACCTCAGATGTCCCACTTCCTGGTTGGATTTTTCTCAGGTTTTCGCCTGCCATATGAGTTCTGTTATACTCACAGACATCATTCAAACAGTTTTGGAAACTACAGAGTGTTTTCTATCCAATACTAATAATAATATGCATATATTAGCTTCTGGGACAGAGTAGGAGGCAGTTCACTCTGGGCATGCTATTCATCCAAAGCGAAAATGCTGCCCCCTATCCCAAAAAGGTTAAAACATTCCTCCAGCTCCAAATGATCCATGTTGTCGTTCAGCCATGACTCGGTGAAACACCAGATATTACAGTTCTTAATGTCCCGTTGGTAGGATAATCGTAATCGTAGGTTAAACATTTTATTTTCCAATGATTGCATGGTAGCAAGTAGAACTGAAGGCAGTGGGAGTTCGCCTACGGATTCTCAAAAGGCAGCCCGAACTGCGTCTTCTTATCTTTACGAAAATGACGGGGATCTGAGCCTGTTCCCGGGACAGCAGTATATCCTTCTTGTCGGACTCGTTAAAGGAGAAAGATTCTTCCAGTTAGTGGTGAGTAATCCCATTTCTGATGGCCATAAGTTATTTTTGGTCATAAGAGATGGTAGCAGCAACATTATGTACAAAATAAGTTAAAAAAATAAGTTACAAACAACGCAAAAAAAATTACAAAATAGCACAATTGGTTACGGGAATGTAAAACGTCAGCCATCCTCTTCGGCACCATCTTGTCCAACTGATATTCACATTTTCTAATTGATCTTTGAGAATGGGAAACATACACTGCTCTGGCGTAGAAATCTTTGACTGAGCTTTTACTGTGTGAGAGAATGATGGGGTGTTCTGTTCAGAGGATAACTCTGTTAACCATTACCAGTTACCTTGCCTGGTTTTACATTGTTTTTGGTGAACTAGGGGACACATTAAACCATGTGTTGTTTATTGGAGAACAAGGGATGTTTCATGGTTCATGTGGATCTAATGTCAGCATTGGCCTTCTCTCACACTTACAGATTTGACAGACTTTTAAAAATAATATATTTGATATTTTGGACAGAAGGTTGTTCCAAAGATCAAATATTTAGAAAGTCACGCATGCTGTTCTCTTGCATGACAGTTGCATGACCATTAATTGTTAAGTGCACATTTTCATGCATGTTTTCTTTGATCAATCCTGCTCTGTAGTGTTTTCTGGGGAGAGGATTCAAATGGTCATGCATGCAATGCAATCACATGCGTGTTGTACTTTTGCAAATCTTATCCACTTAACCCAGACAAAAAAATGTCTCTCCCCAAATAGAGTTTTCCCTTTCTGCTAAAATGTTTCTCTTATACTTGCTCAGTATACCGTGCATGTCTTTGGAGGACTCAGCTGTATTCAGCCTCACTTATTTACTTTCCCCCCCAAAGGGCTAACAGTAATTCAACATCTTAGTCTGTCCACCCTCCCCTTCTAGGTCAACCTGAGCATTTTAGCTCCAGCATATGAAATGCTATTTCCCCTAATGCTCTTTCAGCTATTTAAATATTAACTTAAATGCAGGCCAGCGCACAAACAAGGAGTATCTTGGCGTAAACTACAGGCGTAAACTACAGGCGTAAACAACAACATGTTTCTAATCGTTCCCTGATGTGTGATGTTGGAAATACTTTGTGACTTTAACATGTTAACATGAGTATACGTCCCAGATGACACCGAGGAGTTATTGTGTTGCCCCCCCACCCACTGATAGTCAGCCAGACAGCCAGCCAGTCAGACAACCATTCAGTAAGTCAGCCAGTCAGCCAGTCAGCCAACCATTCAGTAAGTCAGCCAGTCAGCCTGCCAGCAAGTCAGTCAACCAGTCAGTAAGTCAGACAGCCAGCCAGTCAGCCAACCATTCAGTAAGTCAGACAGCCAGCCAGTCAGACAACCATTCAGTAAGTCAGCCAGTCAGCCAGTTCGCCAACCATTTAGTAAGCCAGTCAGTCAGCCTGCCAGCCAGTCAGTCAACCAGTCAGTAAGTAAGTAATTCTGTCCTTCAGTCAGTCAACCAGTCAGCCAGTCAGTCAGTCAGTCTGTCTCTCCATCACGTCTGTAATCTCCCAGTCTGAATATCTGTCTCTGTTGTTCTCTCTGTCTGCTTTGTTGGTCACTGACTCAGCTCGGTGTGACTGTTTCAATGTTTAATAGTAGTCAGTAGCTACACTATCTAGTGTACTGCTGTCTGTACCTGCTAGCTAACATATTCTAACTACCTGGGATTGCTCCTCTGCTGATTGGCTAAACTCAGGGTCTAAAACAACTGTATCATCCACTGGACACTATGGACCGACAGCCATGAGGAAAATCACACAACAGAACTCTAAGGATGTCCTAAGTGGCAGATAATAGTGGTAGTTAATTCAATAAACATGTGGACACAGGTAAATTGTTCCTTCATTGTTCCAGCAGCAGCAAAATAGGTTTTCGAGACCGGATGCGGATGAACAACTCTCGGTCGTCCCAGGCGATCCGGAACAAGGCGTCTCCACTGCCTCCTGGGACGAGTTTCCGCCAGTCGCCCAGCACGGAGAATGTCCCAGAAGCCACCAGTCCCGGGAAGGTGCAGAAGAGCTGGAGCTTCAACGACCGCACGCGGTTCCGCACCTCCCTACGGCTCAAACCCAGACCTCCTGCAGACGGTGGGAATTAGGACTTAACTCACTCTCACCTGCATGCATATATACAGTATATACATCTATAGTGGGGTCTGAAATTATTGACACCCCCTTGATAAAGATGAGCAAAAATGACTATACAAAATGACTAACTACTATTGCTCAGAGAAAGAGATTTTGTTTAACAAGCAATACTTTTTTCTCTCAAAAAGGTAAGGGTCAAAATTGACACACCTGTTTTCAAAATGTTGATTTTTGTGTCCAATTAACCAGTTCTCTGTGGATTTTGATATGTGCTTGGGGTTAGTGCTGGGGTTAGTGCTGGGGTTAGTGGTGGGGTTAGTGCTGGGGTTGCTGGAAGATCCACTTGCACAACCACTGGTGTGTGTGGCCTAAGAGCTCTGTTTTCATGTCATCCAACAAATGTAAATGCCTAGAGTTTGCTAAATGACATTGGCACTTGGATTAGAACCGGTGCTTTGGTCAGATGACATGAAAATAAAGCTCTTTGGCGACGCGACCAGTGGTCGGTTTGGCATCGAAATGAGAATGCATGAGCAGAAAAGAACCTCATACCTACTGTAAAATATGGTGGTGGATCTTTGATGTTATGGGGCTATTTTGATTCCACTGGTCCTGGGTCACTTGTTAAGGTCAACGGCATCATTATCTTTACCCAGTACCTGGATATTTTAACCAACAACCTGGTTGCCTTTGCCAGGAGGCTGAAACTTGGCCACAAGTGGGTCTTCCTGCAAGACAATAACCCCAAGCACACATACAAATCCACAAAGAAATTGGCAACAAAAAAATCAACATTTTCAAATGGCCATCTCAGTCTCCGGACTTAGACCCCATTGAAAACCTGTGGTTTATATTGAAGAGGGCCGTCCATAAGAGCAGATGAAGGATATCAAGGATCTGGAAAGATTCTGTATAGAGGAATGGTCTAAGATCCCTCCCAATGTGTTCTCCAACTCATTAAACATTTGAGAAAAAGGCTCAGTGCCATTATCCTCGCAAGGTGAGGCATTGAAAGGTATTGAAAACAAGGGTGTCAATAATTTGACCTCTTCCTTTTTGAGAGAAAAAAGTAGTACAACGTGTCTTTCTCGAGCAATTGTATTAGTATAAAATCATTTCCCCTTTTTTTTATACAATTATTTGTTTCACCTTTATTTAACTAGGCAAGTCAGATAAGAACAAATTCTTATTTTCAATGACAGCCTAAGAACAGTTCAGGGGCAGAACGACAGATATTTACCTTGTCATCTCGGGGGATCTGGCAACCTTCCAGTTACTAGTCCAACACTCTAACCACTAGGCTACCTGAATTTTTTATTTTAAACTGTCATTTTTGCTAGTCTTTATCAAGGGTTTCAATTATTTCAGATCCCAATGTATATATAGTACATACTGTAGGCACATACACACAAGTATGGTCTCACGTATATACTTGCACCATCTATAAAATGTACTAATTTCTGCAAACACACTCTCACCTTGTTGTTGCCCTGTCCCCAGTGGAAGGAGTAGGGGAGGACAGTGTTGAAGACAAACCATATTGTGATGTAGCCATGGAAGAGGTGATCCCAGCAGTGAAGACCTTGATACGGGCTGTCAGGTGAGTACTACACCCCCTCTAAAATCACCCGTATCTGTACCCACAGGGTACCTACTGGTTCACACCACCCCTACCTGTACCCACATGGTACCTACAGGTTCACACCACCCCTACCTGTACCCACATGGTACCTACTGGTTCACACCACCCCTACCTGTACCCACAGGGTACCTACTGGTTCACCCCCCCTATCTTTACCCACAGGGAACCTACTGGTTCACACCACCCCTACCTGTACCCACAGGGAACCTACTGGTTCACACCACCCCTACCTGTACCCACAGGGTACCTACTGGTTCACACCACCCCTACCTGTACCCACAGGGTACCTACTGGTTCACACCACCCCTACCTGTACCCACAGGGTACCTACTGGTTCACCCCCCCTATCTTTACCCACAGGGAACCTACTGGTTCACACCACCCCTACCTGTACCCACAGGGAACCTACTGGTTCACACCACCCCTACCTGTACCCACAGGGTACCTACTGGTTCACACCACCCCTACCTGTACCCACAGGGTACCTACTGGTTCACACCACCCCTACCTGTACCCACAGGGAACCTACTGGTTCACACCACCCCTACCTGTACCCACAGGGAACCTACTGGTTCACACCACCCCTACCTGTACCCACATGGTACCTACTAGTTCACAACACCCCTACCTGTACCCACATGGTACCTACTGGTTCACACCATCCCTACCTGTACCCACATGGTACCTACTGGTCCACAGTACCCCTAACTGTGGAACCAGGTCACCTGTCTCCTCTCTGGTCCTCAAGTCGTCACAGAACTTGGGTCTATAGTACTTCCTGTTATGGTGGCTGTAGTAAGATGAATGCCCAGCTCCTCCAGTGGTCTCTGGCTGTTTGCAGTGTAAGCTGACGGTAGCGAAAAGTCCACTTTAGCATGGTAACTGAGCCTTCCTGCCGCAGGCCGGGTTCCCAGATCTGATCAGCAAAATTGTGATGTGTCCACACTTAAAAAGATGTCGCATAAAGCTTACTTCATTTAAATAAATAATAATCTCACTGCATCAGCGATAGCATACACAGACGTTTTGGCTTTGCAGCCTTCTTCAGTGTGCGGGTACAAATATTTTCATTGAGCTGAGAAAAGCACCTTATAGTTTAAGTGTCTTCTTTCAGTCATAAAAGTGAATTGAAATGACTTAGGAACTGTGCACACTTTAGAGAGGTGTGTGGCCACTTTAGAGAGGTGTGTGGCCACTTGGAGACACCAGTTAACCCTCTCACTCAAACCCTTGTCATTTGTTTGTCTTATGTTGCCCCTACCCCACATATCCAGGAATAGTCTTGTTACTCAATCCAGAGTATTTTCTTATTTCCTTATCAATAAACGTGGCAAAAGGACAACAAATGTCAAATGCACATATAATCAACAGTGTAAAGTTTGAATTCAGTCTTGTCAGGTGAGTTGTTGTGTCCTGAACTTTGGTCTTTATAATTTCCCCATAATCTATCAACTTTTCTCTTTAATTTGCTACCGTGCTTATGCACATATTTCTTCTGTAAGACACATTTCACTGTAGCCCTATCCATATAGGGCAATTCCCACGAGTGTAAAGGGTTAAAAGCAGCTTATAGTGTGTATGCTGAAGTGTAGTGTACATACAGTTGAAGTCGGAAGTTTACATACACCTAAGCCAATTACATTTAAACTCAGTTTTTCACAATTCCTGACATTTAATCTGAGTAAAAATTCCCTGTCTTAGGTCAGTTAGCATCACCACTTTATTTTAAGAATGTGAAATGTCAGAATGATAGTAGAGAGAATGATTTATTTCAGCTTTTATTTCTTTCATTACATTCCCAGTGGGTCAGAAGTTAACATACACTCAATTAGTATTTGGTAGCATTGCCTTTAAATTGTTCAACTTGAGTCCAACGTTTCGGGTAGTCTTCCACAAGCTTCCCACAATAAGTTGGGTGAATTTTGGCCCATTCCTCCTGAGAGCTGGTATAACTGAGTCAGGTTTGTAGGCCTCCTTGCTCGGACACGCTTATTCAGTTCTTCCCACACATTTTCTATAGGATTGAGGTCAGGGCTTTGTGATGGCCACTCCAATACATTGACTTTGTTGTCCTTAAGCCATTTTGCCACAACTTTGGAAGTATGCTTAGGGTCATTGTCGATTTAGAAGACCCATTTGCGACCAAGCTTTAACATCCTGATTGATGTCTTGAGATGTTGCTTCCATATATCCACATAATTTTCCTCCCTCATGATGTCATCTATTTTGTGAAGTGCACCAATCCCTTCTGCAGCAAAGCACCCCCACAACATGATGCTGCCACCCTCGTGCTTCACGGTTGGGATGGTGTTCTTTGGCTTGCAAGTCCTCCCCTTTTTCCTCCAAACATAACGATGGTCATTATAGCCAAACAGTTCTATTTTTTTTTCTTAAGACCACAGGAAATTTCTCCAAAAAGTACGATCTTTGTCCCCATGTGCAGTTGCAAACCGTCGTCTGGCATTTTTATGACGGTTATGGAGCGGTGGCTTCTTCCTTGCTGAGTGGCCTTTCAGGTTATGTCGATATTGGACTCATTTTTACTGTGGATATAGATTATTTTGTACCTGTTTCCTCCAGCATCTTTACAAGGTCCTTTGCTGTTGTTCTGGGATTTATTTGCACTTTCGAGAGGTTCAAGTACGTTCATCTCTAGGAGACAGAACATGTTACCTTCCTGAGCGGTACGACGGCTGCGTGGTCCCATGGAGTTGATACTTGCATACTATTGTTGTACAGATGAACTTCAGGCGTTTAGAAATTGCTCCCAAGGATGAACCAGACTTGTGGAGGTATACAATTTTTTTCTGAGGTCTTGGCTGATTTCTTTTGATTTTCCCATGATGTCAACCAAAGAGGCACTGAGTTTGAAGGTAAGCCTTGAAATACATCCACAGGTACACCTCCAATTGACTCAAATGATGTCAATTAGCCTATCAGAAGCTTCTAAAGCCATGACATCATTTTCTGGAATTTTCCTGAAAGCTGTTTAAAGGTACAGTCAACTTAGTGTATGTAAACTTCTGACCCACTGGAATTATTATACAGTGAATTATAAGTGAAATAATCTGTCTGTAAACAATTGTTGGAAAAGTAGATGTCCTAACTGACTTGCTAAAACTATAGTTTGTTAACTAGAAGTTTGTGGAGTGGTTGAAAACAAGTTTTAATGACTCCAACCTAAGTGTATTTAAACTTGTGCAACCAGAGGAAAAAAACTCTAGACCACTTTTACTCCACACACAGAGACTCATACAAAGCTCTCCCTCACCCTCCATTTGGCAAATCTGACCATAATTCTATCTTCCTGATTCTTTCTTATAAGCAAAAACTAAAGCAGGAAGTGACTCGCTCAATACGGAAGTAGTCAGATGACGCGGATGTCAGGAATGTTTTGCTAGCACAGATGAGAATATGTTCCGGGATTCATCCAATGGCATTGAGGAGTATACCACCTCAGTCACCGGCTTCATCAATAAGTGCACCGACGATGTCGTCCCCACAGTGACCTTACGTACATATCCCAACCAGAAGCCATGGATTACAGGCAACATCTGCACCGAGCTAAAGGCTAGAGCTGCTGCTTTGAAGGAGTGGGAAACTCATCCAGAAACTCATCCGCTTATAAGATATTCTGCCATGCCCTCAGACGAACCATCATACAGGCAAAGCGTTAATGCAGGAGTAAGATTGAATCCTACTACACTAGCTCTGACACACATCGGATGTGGCAGGGCTTGCAAACTATTATGGACTACAAAGGGAAACCCAGTCATGAGCTGCCTAGTGACGCAAGCCTAGCAGGCAGGCTAAATGCCTTTTATTCTCGCTTGGAGGCAAGCAACACTGAAGCATGCATGAGAGCACCAGCTGTTCTGGATGACTGTGTGAGCACGCTCTCTGTAGCCAATGTGAGCAAGACCTTTAAACAGGTCAACATTCACAAGTCCACGGGGCCAGACAGATTACCAGGATGCGTACTCAGAGCATGCACGGACCAAATGGCAAGTGTCTTCACTGACATCTTCAACCTCTCCCTGACCGAGTCTGTAATACCTACATGTTTCAAGCAGACCACCATAGTCCTTGTGGCCAAGGAAATGAAGGTAACCTCCCTAAATGACTACCACCCCGCTACTCAAGTCAGTAGCCATGAAGTGCTTTGAAAGGCTGGTCATGGCTCACATCAACATCATCATCCCAGAAACCCCAGATCCATTCCAATTTGCATACCGTCCACACAGATCCACATATAATGCAATCTCAATCGCACTGCACACTGCCCTTTCCCAGCTGGACAAAAGGAACACCTATGTGAGAATGCTGTTCATTGACTACAGCTCAGCATTCATCACCATAGTTCCCACAAAGCTCATCACTAAGCTAAGGACCCTGGGACTTAACACCTCCCTCTGCAACTGGATCCTGGACTTCCTGACGGGCTACCCCCAGGTGGTAAGGGTAGGCAACAACACATTTGCCACTCTGATCCTCAACAGTGGGGACCGGTGCGTGCTTCGTCCCTCCTGCACTCCCTATTCACCCACGACTGTGTGGCCAAGCACGACTCCAAAACCATCCTTAAGTTTGCTGATGACACAACAGTGGTAGGCCTGATCACCAACAACGATGAGACAGCCTATAGGGAGGAGGTCAGAGACCTGGCAGTGTGGTGCCAGGACAACAACCTCTCCCTCAACATGAGCAAGACAAAAGAGCTGATCGTGGACTACAGGGAAAGGAGGGCCGAACACGCCCCCATTCACATCAACAGTGCTGTAGTGGAACAGGTTGATACCTTCAAGTTCCTTGGTGTCCACATCACCAACAAACTATCATGATCTAAACACACCAAGACAGTCGTGAAGAGGTCACGACAACGCCTTTTCCCCCTAAGGCGACTGAAAAGAAAGATTTGGAATGGGTCCCCAGATCCTCAAAAAGTTCAACAGCTGCACCATCAAGAGCATCCTGATTGGTTGCATCACCACCTGGTATGGCAACTGCTTGGCATCTGACCCTAAGGCACTACAGAGGGTAGTGCGGTACGGTCCAGTACATCACATCCAGAACCTATATACTAGGCGGTAACAGTGTAAGGCCCATAAAATAGTCAAAGACTCCAGTCACCCAAGCATAGACTTTTCTCTCTGCTACCACGTGACAAGTGGTACCAGAGTCCCAAGTCTAGGTCCAAAAAGCTCCTTAATAGGTTCTACCCCCAAGCCATAAGACTGCTGAACAATTGATCAGACCCCCTCTTTGTTTTTACACTCCTGCTACTTACTCACTGTTTATTATCTATGCATAGTCACTTTACCTCTACATACATGTACAAATGACCTCAACTCCGTACCTCCTGTATATAGCCTCGTTATTGTTATTTTATTGTGTTACTTTTCATTTTATTTTTACTTTAGTTTATTTAGTAAATCTTTTCTAACTGTATTTCTTGCAGTTAATTGGTTTGTAAGTAAGCATTTTACGGTAAAGTCTACACATGTTGTATTAGGCGCATGTGACAAATAACATTTTTATTTGATATAATAGTGGATTGGGACTGGATTCAATTGAGGGTGGGCCCTAGTTAGTACCATGCTTGCACATGAAAGCGTAAACATTATTACCTTACAAAGATACCAGCAAAGTAGGACATACTGAACTTTTGTGGCTTTGTGAGTAGTTACTGAATAATATGCTAATAGTTTTTCCCATTGTTACAATTATTTATTTTCACGTAACTGGAAAAATAAAGGAAACATCAACATAGTGTTGTAATAGGGTGTTGGGCCACCACGAGCCTCCAGAACAGCTTCAATGCTCCTTGGCATAGATTCTACAAGTGTCTGGGACTCTATTGGAGGGATGCGACTCCAATCTTCCAGGAGTAATTCCATCATTTGGTGTTTTGTTGATGGCTGTGGAAAATGTTGTCTCAGGCTCCGCTCAAGAATTGGTCCATTGGTATGACAATATAGAACCCCTAGTTTAAATAAACCACATGACACTGGATGTGTCCCAAATGGTACTCTATTCCCTTCCTATATAGTGCACTACTTTATATAGAGCTCCACTTTATAGGGAATATGGTGCTATTTGGAGTGCATCAATTGACTTCTAGCTATGTGTTGTTCTGTACCTCCACACCGGGGCAGGTGTGTGTGACTGGCAGATTCCCCACCTAAGATTGATGTCTTTTGAAAAACAGTTTTTTTTAAAGCTGGGGCTTCACTTTAGGAAGACTAATTTAGTTAATCAGCCTGCCTACCTATCTGTGGAAATGTGGGGAGTACGGCCGTTTGGGGTATGGGGGGGATGTTTAGAGGGAGAGAGATCTGCATAATTGCTGTAATACTCTCCTCAAACTAATCAGGCTCTGCTAAAGCCACTCATAGTCAACTTTTGTATTTCTGCCCAGTTGGGAACCTTTGACACTGTTGATGCAATTTCATGCAGTTTTATCCAGAAATCGTTGTAACTTTTGGAAAGTCTACCATTTGCCTATCGTTTGCCTAGTGATAGTTCCATTGCTCTGCAAGTTAGAAGTAGTTTTTTAAGCTCATGTACCTTTTAATAAACAATAGTTTCCCTTTTGGTGTTACACCAAAAAGCTTCCTCCTCCATCACACTCACTTCACTACTTATGTCATGTCATGAGTAGTGTGCATAAAACCAATAAAAAAATGACAGAATGCTGACTTTGTATATTCAATGCTGACTTCAAAATCTCAACATTTCGGTACCAATGTGGTCTCCTAAAGTGCTGCTCCATTTCCCCACCAGAGCCTCTGAGCCTGTAGATAATGATATAGTGCCAACTATGCCCCTATGCCAGGTAGCTGTAGGGGGCATACTTCAGGCTGACCATGTATTATTATAACCATAACACGCGATCAAGAGAGACTCAGCACTTTGAAGAACCCCTTTAATTCTTTTTCTTTTTCATTCCTTTCTACTTTTCCTTACCCTTTCTTTAACCCACACCTGAGACCCGCCCTGTCAGAAACAAATATGCTTCTACCTGCAAAATGAAAAAATACACCATGCAAAAATCAAGTCATGAAGAATGCATCACTAGTGCTGTGTGAGGAAGGAAGGAAGGAAGGAAGGAAGGAGGAAGGGTGTCGACCACCACGCTTCTTTACTTACGTGCCCCCTCTCCTGAAGAACAGAAGAGGGAGGGAAAGAGAGAGGGAGAGAGAGTGTGTGTTATGATGTCTGCCATCAGAGTTGCAGCACACACCACTAAACTGCCATTGCACATGCAAGCTGTTCAGTCGCCACGTTACACCCTTCCGCCTTCCTGTCTGTGCCACAGCCCTGCTGTGATGTGGTGTGCGTGTGTGTTTCACCAACACACTGGTATCAAAGCAGCCTTAGCCCGTCTGTGTGTGAGAGATATGGTTTTCTCATAAAACAGCCCTCCTCCTCACCCGCCTCGCCCCGCTTCCACTCTCTGCTCACTCCAACTCACGGAGCAATCCATCATGGTGTGGGATGACCGGTTAAGTGCTTCTGTTTTGCGATGCTAACATTTGGCGTTTCCTGTGTTCTGCCGAGCCAGCACCTTAGGATCCGGGTGGGGGGAGAGTAGCACAGCCAGCCGATTTTACTCTGTTTCTCCTATAGTGTGACAAGCAGACAAAACTCTGCCCAAAGCAGTACTGTTGTTGGCCTTGACACTATTGTACAGTATGTGCTTGGTCAACACTCTTCAGCCCCAACGTACCCTTTACTTCTCTCTAGGAAAGGGCAACTATTGGTGGAGGGAGGATGTGAATAAGATTAGCTTTGTGCACAGCTGTCTCACTGAGAGGAGAGGGGTTAGACTAGACACACACACACACAGGGGTCCACCTCGTGTGTGTGTGTCTGTGTCTGTCTGTCTGTGTGTGTGTGTGTGTGTGTGTGTGTGTGTGTGTGTGTGTGTGTGTGTGTGTGTGTGTGTGTGTGTGTGTGTGTGTGTGTGTGTGTGGGTGTGTGTGTGTGTGTGTTAGAGAGAGCTAATAGCTGACTTAGCAGAGGGCCAGGGTGTGCAGAAAACCGAGTGTGTCCCTCTCTCCTTACACAGTGCACCGGAACAAGGGTGTCGATTAGAGATATGTATACAGTAAGTATTCTATACATAGCTCTACATGTCTCATTGATAATACAGGAGCAATGTCATTGTCAGATTTCACAACAAAGGGGAATCATTGTGGAACTCTCCAGTGGTTTCCTTTTATGAGGCTATTTCTGAATGATATTGGTAAGGTCACTTTGACTGCAAATCTCACTTAATCACACCTACGTAGTTACACTGATGAAGCTCAGGACTCGTTTCATGGTTAAACACTTTTGCAGTATTCACTTATTTATTTCAGCAGTGTGAGGCATTTCTACGAATGTTTGTGTGTGCGTGTGTAGGATTCTGAAGTTCCTGGTGGCCAAGAGGAAGTTTAAGGAGACTCTGCGTCCGTACGACGTGAAGGACGTCATAGAGCAGTACTCTGCTGGACACCTGGACATGCTGGGGAGGATCAAGAGTCTACAAACCAGGTACACACACACACACACACACACACACACACACACACACACACACACACACACACAACCTACAACAGTTGGAAACAGAGTGGATTCATACCCCCACACACTCCATCACCTATACCACCACAAAATGAACCATTTTGATAATGGTTGTTGATTGTTGTGTGTTGTCCTGGTCCTCCCCAGAGTTGATCAGATAGTGGGTCGGGGATCGTCCTACCAGCCAGATAATAAGAAGGTGAGGAGTGAGAAGGGAGAGAAGACCCCTCCAGAACTGGACCTTCTGGACGAGCTCAGTATGATGGGACGGGTCATTAAGGTGGAGAAACAGGTACAGAGCTCCAGTATGGTAGATTGATTGCTCAGGTGCTTAGACAGTATAGTTCTGAGTGAATGTTTGTAGGAAACACTTCATTTACATTCCAGGCCTGTTTCAGATGGTATTTTCCTGATGAATTATTTAGGTCAGTGTCCCATACCCCTTCAAACATTCAACCTCCAGCTGCGTACCCCCTCTAGCACCAGGGTCAGCGCACTCTCAAATGTTGTTTTTTGCCATCATTGTAAGCCTGCCACACACACAGTATACAATACATTTATTAATAAACATAAGAAGAAGTGTGAGTTTTTGTCACAACCTGGCTCGTGGAAAGTGACAGACCTCTTATAGGACCAGGGCACAAATAATAATATAATAATAATCAATAATTTTGCTCTTTATTTTACCATCTCACATTTAAAACTTTATTTGTTCATCGAAAATTGTGAATAACTCACCACAGGTTAATGAGAAGGGTGTGCTTGAAAGGATGCACATAACTCTGCAATGTTGGGTTGTATTGGAGAGAGTCTCAGTCTTAGTGAGGGCCGAGAATCCACTCTCACATAGGTACGTGGTTGAAAAGGGCATCAGTGTCTTAACAGCGCGATTTGCCAAGGGAGGATACTCTGAGGATACTCTGAGGATACTCTGCCCAATCCAGAAAGCTGGCAGTGGCTTCTGATTAACTTACATTTTCACAGAACCGTTTGTTGCTATTTTGATGCGGCTCTCTTGTTCAGATATCGGTAAGTGGACTGGAGGCAGGGCATGAAAGGGATAACGAATCCAGTTGTTTGTGTCATCTGTTTCGGGAAAGTACCTGCGTAATTACGCACCCAACTCACTCAGGTGCTTCGCTATATCACATTTGACATTGTCTGTAAGCTTGAATTCATTTGCACACAAAAAATCATACAATGATGGAAAGATCTGTGTGTTGTTCTTGTTAATGCAGACAGAGAAGAGCTCCAACTTCTTAATCATAGCCTCAATTTTGTCCATCACATTGAATGTAGTTGCGGAGAGTCCCTGTAATCCTAGATTTAGGTCATTCAGGCGAGAAAAAACATCACCTAGTAATGTGAGAAACTCGTCATCATGCAAGCGGTCAGACAAGTGAAAATTATGGTCAGTAAAGAAAACTTTAAGCTTGTCTCAATTTAAAAAAAATGTGTCAATACTTTGCCCCTTGATAACCAGAACCCTTCTGTATGTTGTAAAAGCGTTAGATGGTTGCTGCCCATATCATTGCATAGTGCAAAAAATACACAAGAGTTCAGGGGTTGTTCATTTTCACTGTAGTGTCCAAAACGTCTTTCAAGCTGTCAGGCATTCCCTTGGCAGCAAGAGCCTCTTGGTGGATGCTGCAGTGTACCCAAGTGGCGTCGGGAGCAACTGCTTGCATGCACGTTACCACTCCACTATGTCTCCCTGTCATGGCCTTTGTGCCATTAGTACAGATACCAACACATCTTGACCACCAAAGTCCATTTGATTTCACAAAGCTGTTCAGTACTTTAAAAATATCCTCTTCATTTGTCCTGGTTTGCAGTGGTTTGCAGAAGAGGATGTCTTCCTTAATTGAACCCCCATAAACGTTACGGACATATACCAGGAGCTGTGCCAGGCCTGCCACGTCTGACTCATCCAGCTGTAACGCATAGAATTCACTGGCTTGTATACGAAGCAGTAATTGTTTCAAAACATCTCCTGCCATATCTCCTGCCATGTCACTGTTGCGTCGTGAAACAGTGTTGTTTGATGAAGACATTGTCTGTATAGTTTTTTGGGCCTTTTCCCCCAGCATTGTCCCAGCCATGTCCACGGCAGCTGGAAGTATGAAGTCCTCCACAATATTATGGGGCTTACCTGTCCTAGCCACTTGGTAGCTCACCATAGAAGACCCTTCTAGCCCCTTCTTATTAATGGTATCTGTTGCTTTTATACATGTCTTACTACTCGAAAGTCATCTTAATTCTCACTTATAAAACTCCTGTGGCTTATTTTTCAAATGGGCATGTTTTGCTTCTAAATGTCTGCGCAAGAGTGAAGGTTTGATCGAGTTGTGAGATAGTACTTTTGCACATATAACA
Organism: Oncorhynchus kisutch; assembly: GCF_002021735.2. NCBI lineage: Eukaryota > Metazoa > Chordata > Actinopteri > Salmoniformes > Salmonidae > Oncorhynchus > Oncorhynchus kisutch. Next base: position 15,955,718 of record NC_034190.2, read on the forward strand.
CACTGTGGTTGAGGAAAGGCACTACGCCCAATATAAGTGAACCCCGAATCAATGTAGTTCTCATCATATTTGCGCCACTTCGACCAACGTCGCTGTCTGTTGTTCGGTGCTTTCCCGGGGAAGGGGGCAGTAGCTCTTCGGCTGCATCAGATTCACAACTGTCAGTGTCCATGCTAGCTGGACTAACAACAAATGTAGAATTACTGATGTTAGCATTGGATGTGCTGTGGAAGCAGAACAACGTCTGTCATCGACAGGTGTAGTACTGCTGGTAGTAGCAGTACTACCAGTAGAGCTGGTATGTATCTCTATGGGCCTTACTTTTTTTTAACCATTCATCCTTTTTTCGAGCAAACGGAATGAGCAGCAGCTACGTTTGGCTACATAGTGGAATTCCTGTAAGAGAGTAATGGTTAATGTGATTGGATGTAAATTCTTTGACTAGGTTACCTGTATTTGATATTGTGTTGTTATTTAGCTGAACACTAGATGGTTTAATTTTATTTTTGGTAGGGAAACGAGGCTACTCAGGTGAGAAAAAAACCTCAGCCAAATGTATAGCCCCGTTGGAAAAAATATATGGAATGTTTGAAAATGTGAAGAAATAAAATCAAATAAAAAATATATTTAAAAAAAAACATGTTTATTATAATTTTTTAAATGTGAATCACATTTTATTTTGCGTGGCCCCGTTTGAGAATACCTGGTTTAGGTTATTCTTTGATAATTACTATGTAATAACCTTTTCATTTAATTTGTAAGAAAATACCAGGTAAATGATAGACTGTAAAATAATAATATCTATTTGACCTTATTATTCCATATTAGTACATAACATTGGGGTCAGTGGCGCAATGTCTGACTACGGATCAGAAGATTCTAGGTTTGACTGCTGGCTCGGCACTGTATTTATTTGACCAAAATCAAGCTTGGAAAAATATTCAATTTACTCCTGAGGTGTTGACCTGTTGCACCCTCTACAACCACTGTGATTATTATAATTTGACCCTGCTGGTCATCTATGAACGTTTGAACATCTTGGCCATGTTCTGTTATAATCTCCACTCCGTACAGTCAGAAGAGGACTGGCCACAGCTCAGAGCCTGGTACCTCTCTAGGTTTCTTCCTAGGTTCCTGCCTTTCTAGGGAGTTTTTCCTAGCCACCGTGCTTCTACATCTGTAATGCTTGCTGTTTGGGGTTTTAGGCTGGGTTTCTGTACAGCACTTTGTGACATCGGCTGATGTAGAAAGAGCTTTATAAATACATTTGATTGATTGAGCATAGCTAGTACTAATAACATAGTTGAACGTTGCATTTCTGTGATATATGTTTATCTTGTGATTTTTGTATAGCGTTTGTATCTTGTTGTTTTGTCGGTGTGTACAGGTGCAGTCGATAGAGAACAAGCTGGACCTCCTTCTTAACTTCTACACCCAGTGTCTGAAGAAAGGCTCATCCAACTTCACCCTGTCCTCCCTGTTGGAACCAGACCTGACGTCAGACTACCACAGCCCCACGGACCACCGCGACCTCTTCCCCTCTGCCAACACACTCAACATCTCCCACTCAGAGTCCAGCAATATGGAGTGACTGGTAGTGTACTCACTGACTGGGGCTGGGGTTGGGGCGGGTATGAACTGGGCCCACCACTAGACCCTCACCTCAATGTTTTTAAGCCCTGAGATGTCATGTCACTATACTGGACTGTAGCAGCACTCCTGGAACAAACCTCTATGCCCATATCTATTTGCAGTTGTAACCCTTGACCTTTCTACTGATCACCAAACCAATTAGATTCCTAACTTAGAATCCTCTTTCTAGGAATTCAGAATCCACACTTTAGAACCCACACCTATTACTTCCTCCCTCCACATATTTAAAATCCTCTGCTTCATATGTTAGAGCCACCAATAGTGGATAATTCATCATGCTATCCTCTCTCTATTTTAGTGCTGAGCGATTAACCAAAATGTTGGTTATTGTTCACCAACGTCGGGTCAGTTATCTGAATTCCATTTAATTCTGTTTTTATCTGTGAGCTCAGAGATGAATCATATTGACCGAACTGTGCGATGTAGTAGGGAGTTGTAGTTTCCAACAGGCCAATGGACTCTACAAGGTATCGAAAGCATTCCACAGGGATGATGGCCCATGTTGACTCCAATGCTTCGGTCAATCTGGAGGCGAAAGAACCATACACCTGTTTAGGCGAGGTGCTGGCTAGCGGAGTAGAACACCTGTTTAGGAGAGGTGCTGGCTAGCAGAGTAGAACACCTGTTTAGGAGAGGTGCTGGCTAGCAGAGTAGAACACCTGTTTAGGAGAGGTGCTGGCTAGCAGAGTAGAACACCTGTTTAGGAGAGGTGCTGGCTAGCGGAGTAGAACACCTGTTTAGGAGAGGTGCTGGCTAGCAGAGTAGAACACCTGTTTAGGAGAGGTGCTGGCTAGCAGAGTAGAACACCTGTTTAGGAGAGGTGCTGGCTAGCGGAGTAGAACACCTGTTTAGGAGAGGTGCTGGCTAGCGGAGTAGAACACCTGTTTAGGAGAGGTGCTGGCTAGCGGAGTAGAACACCTGTTTAGGAGAGGTGCTGGCTAGCGGAGTAGAACACCTGTTTAGGAGAGGTGCTGGCTAGCGGAGTAGAACACCTGTTTAGGAGAGGTGCTGGCTAGCGGAGTAGAACACCTGTTTAGGAGACGTGCTGGCTAGCGGAGTAGAACACCTGTTTAGGAGAGGTGCTTGCTAGCGGAGTAGAACACCTGTTTAGGAGAGGTGCTGGCTAGCGGAGTAGAACACCTGTTTAGGAGAGGTGCTGGCTAGCGGAGTAGAACACCTGTTTAGGAGAGGTGCTGGCTAGCAGAGTAGAACACCTGTTTAGGAGAGGTGCTGGCTAGCGGAGTAGAACACCTGTTTAGGAGAGGTGCTGGCTAGCGGAGTAGAACACCTGTTTAGGAGAGGTGCTGGCTAGCGGAGTAGAACACCTGTTTAGGAGAGGTGCTGGCTAGCGGAGTAGAACACCTGTTTAGGAGAGGTGCTGGCTAGCGGAGTAGAACACCTGTTTAGGTGAGGTGCTGGCTAGCGGAGTAGAACACCTGTTTAGGAGAGGTGCTGGCTAGCGGAGTAGAACACTTGAAAAAGAAAAGGAGAGACGCAAACTCTAGGAGCTCAGACGCAATAATTTAATAACCAACGTTTCGACAGCCAAGCTGTCTTCATCGGGGTAAAGCTGCAATGCTTCCCACAGTTGTCAAGTTGGCTGGATTTCCTTTGGGTGGTGGACCATTCTTGATACATGTGGGAAACTGTTGAACTCTTGACACACTCAAACCTTTGCGCCTGGCACCTACTACCATACCCCGTTCAAAGGCACTTCAATCTTTTGCCTTGAACATTCACCCTGTGAATGGCACACACACACACAATACATGTTTCAATTGTCTCAAGGCTTAGAAATCCTTCTTTAACCTGTCTCCTCTCCTTCATCTAGACTGATTCAAGTGGATTTAACAGGCAACATCAATAAGGGATCAAGACTTTCACCTGAATTCACCTGGCCAGTCTACATGGAAAGACCAGGTGTTCTCACTTTAAAAAACAACTAAAATAGTGATTTTGTCAGACAGCATAGATGAGGAAGACTTGGAATTAAATAAGAGTCGTAAAATTAAACAAATGTAATTTACACAACTGAAATATTTTAGTAAGTTAATGTAACTAAATGATGGTTAATTTATTTTTTATTTAACTAGGTAAGTCAGTTAAGAACAAATTCTTATTTTCAACGACAGCCTAGGAACAGTGGGTTAGTTGCCTTGTTCAGGAGCAGAACGACAGATTTTTACCTCGTCAGCTCGGGGATTCAGTCTTGCAACTTTTCAGTTACAAGTCCAATGCTCTAACCACTAGACTACCTGCCGCCCCAGGCTGCAGTAATGGGCTGTCACTACCATCATGGAACTTTTATTAAATGTTTTATTCTGTATTGGTATAGCATTCAACCCACATAATGCATAGTGCATTTCATGTTTTAAAAAATTATCGAAATCGAAAACCCTGATAATTTTTTTATAATGGAACTGAAACCGACCAACCTCAAAAAGCACTAATCGCTCAGCACTGCTCTATTTCCAAAGCAGCACCCATCAACCCTTACCACCCTCATCTCTGTTTTCACCCACACCTTCCTCCCATTATCCCCTTCTCCTCCATGTTCTCTCCATCCTCATCTCTCCATGATAGTCCTAACCAACCCTAACCCATCCTCAAGCAAACATAGCCAGTGGACCTGTGGAGTATTTAACATATAGGCACTGGCCACCAGATAGAACATGGACACTGGCCACCAGAGGGAACATGGACACTGGCCACCAGAGGGAACATGGACACTGGCCACCAGAGGGAACATGGACACTGGCCACCAGAGGGTACATGGACACTGGCCACCAGAGGGAACATGGACACTGGCCACCAGAGGGTACATGGACACTGGCCACCAGAGGGAACATGGACACTGGCCACCAGAGGGTACATGGACACTGGCCACCAGAGGGAGCATGGACACTGGCCACCAGAGGGAGCATGGACACTGGCCACGAGAGGGAATATGGACACTGGCCACGAGAGGGAACATGGACACTGGCCACCAGAGGGAACATGGACACTGGCCACCAGAGAGAACATGGACACTGGCCACCAGTGGGGACATGGACACTGGCCACCAGAGAGAACATGGACACTGGCCACCAGAGAGAACATGGACACTGGCCACCAGAGAGAACATGGACACTGGCCACCAGAGAGAACATGGACACTGGCCACCAGAGGGTACATGGACACTGGCCACGAGAGGGAACATGGACACTGGCCACCAGAGGGAACATGGACACTGGCCACCAGAGAGAACATGGACACTGGCCACCAGTGGGGACATGGACAGTGGCCACCAGAGAGAACATGGACACTGGCCACCAGTGGGGACATGGACACTGGCCACCAGAGAGAACATGGACACTGGCCACCAGAGAGAACATGGACAGTGGCCACCAGAGAGAACATGGACAGTGGCTACCAGAGAGAAAATGGACACTGGCCACCAGTGGGGACATGGACACTGGCCACCAGAGAGAACATGGACACTGGCCACCAGAGGGAACATGGACAGTGGCCACCAGAGAGAACATGGACAGTGGCCACCAGAGGGAACATGGCCAGTGGCCACCAGAGGGAACATGGACACTGGCCACGAGAGGGAACATGGACACTGGCCACGAGAGAGAACATGGACACTGGCCACCAGAGAGAACATGGACAATTCCCTACAGTTACACCTCTCAGTTCCTTTCTCTCTCAGTTCCTCTCTGTCTCAGTTCCTCTCTGTCTCAGTTCCTTTCTCTCTCAGTTCCTCTCTGTCTCAGTTCCTCTCTGTCTCAGTTCCTCTCTGTCTCAGTTCCTCTCTGTCTCAGGTCCTCTGTCTCAGTTCCTCTCTGTCTCAGTTCCTCTCTGTCTCAGTTCCTCTCTGTCTCAGTTCCTCTCTGTCTCAGTTCCTCTCTGTCTCAGTTCCTTTCTCTCTCAGTTCCTCTCTGTCTCAGTTCCTCTCTGTCTCAGTTCCTCTCTGTCTCAGGTCCTCTGTCTCAGTTCCTCTCTGTCTCAGGTCCTCTGTCTCAGTTCCTCTCTGTCTCAGTTCCTCTCTGTCTCAGTTCCTCTCTGTCTCAGTTCCTCTCTGTCTCAGGTCCTCTGTGGTAAATGAAGAAGAAATAAGAGCGTATGACTACTACTTGACAACAAAACCAAACCAGTTTCACTCAACAACAACGTAAAACATATTGTATCTATCTATGCATGTTCCTAAACCTGCAAGTATAGATATGAACTTTTAACAAAGTTGTGTTTTTTGTACATTTTTGACCAGATTCTGTGTTCTGGTCTCAGTAATATTTATTTCTTCTCCTGCTTTGTTTGTTAATTTGTTTGTAATCAGTAAACTTCCAGATGAATGAGTGAAGAACTGCTACAGCTCTCCAACATTCAGGACTTTTGTTTCAGGGTAATTTCAGTTCTTGTTTGTCAGGCTCTCATCTGATGCTATGGGAGACTGTATCTGAGCTTCTGATGAATGTACTGTGTGCCCGGGGTCTTTGCTGTCCCCTCCTCACCTCACGTCCCCACCATACTGACCACAGCTCAACTCAACCCTCTTTCCGAGGCACTGCAAAGACTTCATGTCCACTTCTACTCCTGTGGGGCTACCCAGATCCCAAAATGGATGACTTGACATGGATGGAAAAACCAACAGACGTTTCACCAAAACATCAGCTCTCTCACTTTGCCCTCTTGTCCAGGTTGTTACATGGTACTCGTTCTTCCCTCGTTTTCGTTCGCAGTATGTTGTCCTGAAAAGAAAGTGACTGACTAGGTTACGAAAAGAGAAGAACTCAGGCTTCACATGTATGTGACACTTATTTCATCCTTCATTGAAGTACTTCCATGCCACTCTACCACATTCCCCTGATTCATGATTCTCTCTGCAATAAGCCCACTTTACAAGAAAGAAAAGGAAGTCACTCTTTCTTTAATAAAGTCAATATGGTCTTGTATGA